>NC_138778.1:78956461-79251929 GCF_965119305.1 Pelophylax lessonae | reverse complement strand
TGATGATTGTACTAATACTGGTTCTTTTGAGCTCTCGAGGTCCCGCATAAGACGGTGAGATGGTAGCCCGCATACCTGGAGACCAACTTAAAGACAGAGGAAGTCTGAAAGTAAAAAAGAATGGACACAATAGAATTCTAAACACAGGAGGGACTGTCAAGATATGAATATATATTAAAGAACTTTTTCATCACATAATCCAGAGTTCCCTCTTAACATGAAGATATATTTTTATTAGTTTTAGAATTCTGTCTGTTATTGTGTAATTGTTCTATTATGTCCCAGTTGTGTTCCAGATGGTATGAAATGTTCTGCCAAAGATATGATAAGATTCCCAGAAAGAGATGTTTATGAAAACAAGCCCGTTATTACCGTAAAATGTAAAAAGCCCCCAATCAATCATTTTTAATTGTCAGACTAACCTTTCACTCAACGTCATTGTCTCGGTCAAGATGACCGTATGTGTAATTAGACTGTATTCTGAAATCTTGTGTAATATTGTGAAACTTTGTGTAATCTGTAACTTGGGCTTGCGCCCGTTTATGTACTATACAAGCTCTGTAACCAATGTAATCTGGGTCACATATCTGTTGGAAGATGTGGACCCGCTATATGGCGTATATTCTGAGTAAACATATGGAGACTAATGCAAACCTGATTGGCGTAGATGTCCCTTTATTTCAAGGCTCAAACTTTACATTTGAACTCAACAAAAGAGCAGTGCGTGACAGACAGCCCAGAAATCTCAAAGAACTGGAAGACTTTTGGAAGGAAGAATGGGCAAGAAACCTCAAACAAGAATTGAAAGACTCTTGGCTGGCTACAAAAAGCGTTTACAAGCTGTGATACTTGCCAAAGGGGGCAGTACAAGATATTAACTCTGCGGGGTGCCCAAACTTTTGCAGACGCCATTTTTTTGTTTTCTGTTATTTTGAAAGTGTAAATCATGGAAATAAAATCTAAGTTCTGTTGACCTATTATAAGAATGTCTAATATGTAATTTGATGCCTTTTGGAGATCTTTCCATCTTTCCTTGGCTTCTTTATGCGCATTAATACACATTTTTACCTGGGGTGCCCAAACTTTCGATCCCCACTGTAAGTGCATCTACCGCAGTTGCGACCATGGAGGAATCATCCTCTCTATCAGATGGATCTGGGGGTGTGATATTAGGCCCCCTTGATGGGCCGCGTCCACGGCAGCATCAGGCTCAGAATCAGATGAGACAGTATGAGCAGGGAAAGGCGGGGGGCGCTTCTTCCTGGGCCTTTGCCCACACGCCACTTCCACCCGGGACACTAAGGACTGCAGGACCACCGTGCAACCATGGGAAGCTGGGGTTCCGAGGGATCTGCCACTTCCATCAGGGGGTCAGTGAGGGAGATGTGACCCTGAGGCTCCATAAGGTAAGGAAGACCTTGCAGTACAAAATGATCTTTTGGCACCACTAAAGGATCCCCCCTAAGCTCAGGGTACCTATAAGTAGAGAGAGTGATAACAGGGACCCCCAAGGACTCACCCCTCCGATCGGAGGAGCGTTGAGAATTCGGATCCAGCATCACAATGGGCGAATCCCTGTTCATATGTCCCAGGCACAGGAAAAGGAAACTGAGGAAGAAGAGGAGCTTTGACCTCCCCACAATGCTTCGGTCGTCTCCAGCGTCTCCCGGACTAAGGGAAAATGGCCCCTGTGACATCATTGGGCTACACAAACATGGCCCCCCAACCGGAGATCAGCCAGACTAAAGGAAAATGGCCCCTGTGACATAATCAGGCTACACAAACATGGCCGTCAACTGGAGACCAGCCAGTCTAAGGGAAAAACTGGATTTTTTTTACTGTAAAATCCTTTTCTCTGATGTTCATTGACGGACACAGCTCCATATCTTCTTGACCCTTGGGTAATGCTGCCCCCTACAGGAGTAGGACTCTAGGCGGAAAAAAGTTTGACTACGCCTATAGGGAAGTCCCAATGGGTATACTCCCTCTTCATGCTATAGGTCTTTAGTTTTTTTCTGCCTAGTCAGGAGTAAAGACCTAGTTCCTTGCTAGGAGCTCTGGTCCTAGCATTTTTTCATTTAAAACTGAATTTTTTTCTGCTTTTATTATTTCCTTTTCCTGTGAGAACTACTAACAATTCCCTCCGTCCTAGGTTGGCCACGGCATAGTCCCACTGGACTGGACCTCGCGAGGAAGCATAGCCCTGGTCACGACCTGTGTCACAACGTGCCTCTGGTCCGCAGCACCCCTATTCCAAGATGGTGTGGTGGTCTGCCTGGAGTGGTGCCCATGGGGTTCCATGGTGTGGTAAGTGGTGTCCCCCCTCTCCCTTGGTTGTCTTTCGGGGTGGATGTGGGCCCCTCCCTGGGATGGTCAGACCCCCAGGTTCCCCTCCACCCCACCCCACCCCCCAGCCAGTCTATGCAGTCACGGTGGGTCGTTTGGATTCGGGCAATTGCAGCTGGACCTCCATCATTTTTGGCGTCACTGCGCCGACGGTTTGTCTTCCACCGCAGTGTATTTAGGCTGCCTACGAGACGGCATGCCCAAGGCGGCTGTCCGCTCTACGGCAGCCCTCTGTATACACTGGCGTGATGCTGGGTCCACAGCACAGTGTCATTCTTGGGGGACACGGGACGCATATGCTTGGAGTCTGGGTTCCATTTTAAATATTTGCTCTTCACTCTTTCTGTAATCCACCCATGGCCTCTTCGTTATTTATATCTTGGCTTGTGGTCTTTGTACTTACCCACACCTTTCCTTTGGGCTTGTTTCACCATCCAGGCCCTCCATTCCCATCACTTGGTCTCACTCTTATTTGTTTGGGTTACCAGTCTTTATATTCTCTAGACTCCTTATTTTACCTTTCATACTTCACTTGGTGTCACATTCACCTCTGTTTCCCATCAAGTGTACCTTCACCATGTTAGCAGAACCATGGTATTCTAACCACATACACATCAATATACTTTGTATATAATTACTATACATACTCTTCATTTTTATAAACATCTCCCTTTTGCTGCTACATGTACCACATCTACTCCACTCATCCCAGCCCACACTCCTCATTGTGTGGCGTGTTCAGCCTGGTTCACCTGCTATGTGTGCCCTCAGCTCCAGTGGGAGACATCCGGGGCCATGCCTCGTTTCCAGTACCAGTTACCATCTTATTACAGTGTAAGTGTTGGGTATTTGAGGCTACTGCCTCTCTTCCCCTCTATTGGACAGGTATCGTCTGATCTACGTCTTTCCTCTTCTAGAACTTCTGCCAAGACTCCTGCATAGGCTCAAGGCAGAAGGGATTACGGCCATCCTAGTGGCTCCAGACTGGCCTCGCCGGTCTTGGTACGCAGATCTGATACGATTGGTCATCGATGCTCCTTGGAGACTTCCTCTTAGAGGAGATCTTTTGGCTCTAGGGCCAATCTGCCATCTTGCTTTACAGTCGCTGGCTTTAACGGCTTGGCTGTCCGAAGCCAGGTGCTGAAGGCTAGAGGGTTGCCTGAATTGGTGATTCCCATGCTGCTGCAAGCTAGTAAATCTACTTCTAGGTAGATTTACCATCGCTTTTGAAGAACGTACTTTGCAGATGTGAATCTCTTGGGTTTCACCCCCACTCCTTTTCGGTGACTCAGAGTTTGGCTTTCCTCCAACGAGGTGTGGAGCAGCATCTGGCCTCAGGTACCATCAAGGGCCAGGTTCGGCCTTGGTGGTTTTCTTTCATCGTCCCTTGGCTATGCTTTCTGTGGTTCGCACCTTTGTTCAGGGAGTTTGCCACTTGGCTCCCCCAGTGCGGTCTCTATTGCCATCGTGGGATCATAACTTGGTACTGTCAGTTCTTTAGTAACAGCCATTGGAAAATATTTGCAAGATTTCTCTGCTTACATTGTCCTAGAAGGTAGCCTTCTTGGTGGCTTCTTTCGTCTGCACATAGGATGTCGGAGCTGGCAGCTTGTCTTGTCATTCACCTTACTTGGTGGTTCATGGACATAAAGTAGTGCTTTCTCCCTACCAGTCGTTCCTTCCTAAGGTCATCTCCAGTTTCCATTTAAAGGTATTCTGTTACCTTCCTTGTGTCCTAAGCCTAAGCACCCTAAAGAGATTGCCTTACCTTCTTTGGATGTGGTTCAGGCAATCAGGGTGTACCTGACAGCGACTGAGTCAAAAACCAGATTCCCTATTTGTCCTTACGGATGGACCCTGTAAGTGGCTGGCTGCGTGTGCTGCAACCATTTCCAGATAGATTAGGCAGACAGTGGTGCAGGCCTATTCAATTAAGGGTCAGGATCCTCCTTTCCCAATTAAGGAGCATTCTACAAAGGCACTTAGTGCTTCTTGGGCCTTCTGTCATCATGCGTCAGTGGTGGAGGTTTGCAAGGCGGCCACCTAGTCTCACGTGCACACTTTCACAAAATTTTATAAGGTGGATGTGCTGGCATCTGCAGATGCTTCCTTTGGCCGCAAGGGTTTGCAGGCCACTGTTGGGAGAGGATTAGTCCTCTTTGAGGGTGTACTTTGTCAGGTGAGCTCCAGTTGTTCCTGGTTGACTATGTTTAGCCTTTGGGAAGTATGTTTACAGTATTGCGGTGTTCTTTCCATTCTCATGTTGACACTGCAGTGTCTGTCAATGAATGATCCTTTTCTCTGATGTTCATTGACGGACACAGCCCCCGCCCCTCTATTGAGTTAGGTTATATGTTCTTCTGACACTGTTTGTTACAAAACTGAAGACCTATAGCAGGAAGTGGGAGTATACCCCCGGGACTACCCTATAGGCGTAGTCAAATTTTCTTCCATCTAGTGCCCTACTCCTTGGGGCAGCATAAACCCAAGGGTCAAGAAGATTATAGGCTGTGTCTGTCAATGAACAAAAGAGAAATGGCAACCATCAGCTATAAACGCTGAAGCATGCTGCCAGGATCTTCCCTGCGCCCTCTGCAACGCTTCACCCTCTGCAAAGGGCCCCCCTTGAAGGCAGGACACACGTTAGGGGAGACTCCGCTGCACACTCTGCACTGGGACTACCCTGCACTATATTCACACTGCAAACATTAGGGCATGCACCTAGGGGTCTCCTACACTGGGACCTCTCCAGACTACCAGGGCAGGTCACACACTATCCCAGGACCTTTACAGAGTGGGGATAGCGGGGGAGACCCCAGGGGTCTCCGCTACCTTCTCTGCCCTGGGACTCCCACCAGGCTCCAGGTCCAGACAGGGGGGAAAGAAGTGGGGGAAGCCCAGCTCACTGAGGAATTTTTAAGGATTGGAGGAGGGAAGCTTCAGGCATGTCTGACCGTCCCTGGAGGCTATCCATGTCTACCCCAAAAAAAAATGCCAAAAAAGGGAGAGGGGGGACTGTACTTACCCTTCCATGGTGAGGGTAACACTCTAGATAGAATCCTTGCCATCAAAGTAGGGGAGCTGTCGGCCAAGGGACCGTTGCGACTGAGGTCCAAGCCTGGTCGCATCCAACCCTGCGAGATGTTTAATACATGGGCCAGCCTCTGTCCGTGAGGCTATGTCGCGGCTGACCTAGCGCGTAGCCGCGGTCTACATGCACTCACTGGCTGGGCTGGGGGGACCACTGGATCTAGAATCTATAACCCAACTACTGGGTTATATTGCCTCTGCCAGGAGTAGGACTAGGCAGAACAAAAAAACACCTGGGTACGCCCATGGGCTGCCCTCAGCTTGTTATATAAGCCCCCTCTCTGCTCTAGGTAATCAGTTTTCCTCTGTCTAGTCAGGAGTAAGGACCTAGGTTCCCAGCTGGGATCTCTGGTCCTAGCAATTTTTTTTTCCTTCATAACATATTTTTTGTTTTTTCTCTCGGGAGATCTACAATCAACTGCTGGGCTGGGCGAGGAGCTGGATAATCTAGCCAACATACACACCAGCACAAGCTGAAGAACGTGATGGCGACATGCTTTTTCTGTCTCTCTTATCTTGGATAAGGTATGCATATATTAATACCTGGTAAATATCTTTTACATTATACTACTTTTTAACATATGGCAATGGCTGACTATGCTATATTGAATAACCCTAAGGACACAGGTATGAGAACAACCTGTGTCAGCCGGTATTCAACAGCAGTTAGCTTATACAACTGGAATTGTTCCGTTGGTTGCAGTCTCCATTACCTGTTTATTTAAGCATATATATTCTATACAGCTTTTCTGTTCTACTGTTCAAATCTTGCATTCATCTATATATACAAAACTATTGAGTCACGGTTTTATTATTTTTTGATGCAGCAGCTGATTTCAGGGCAACAGGTAATCTTTACCTGCCCCGGATCCTTGAGACCTGAGTACCACACAGTTGGCATTTCAGCACAATATTTTGCCCGCCATGGCTTTCATAGTACTGAGCTCCTTGCCAACAAGTTCCAGCATTTTAGTATTCTGCTTTGACCGCTGTGTTAAAACCTATTGGGCGTGTAAGTACTGTGCTATTCTATGAACTATCAGCAGTACAGTATATATTTACCATTTTGATGTATGTACTCAATGTATGTATTAACATTTGTATTTATGTTTAGATTCGTTGTCAAACTTGGTTGTCACCTCTGAAGAAGGACAATACACTCAACAAGTCCGAAACATGTCAGGTGTCACTCTGTTATGTTAGATAACCTATCCCATTGGCTATACCAAGTCTATTGTTTTTAGGCAATTTCATATTGCACATTGTTGTCGAATGGTCACACTTACACATGTCTGTCATTGCTTATATAGCATGTTGTTGTATTACAATTTTAATATTTTGATATTTCTACAATAAAAATTAAACTATTTTACTTTGGTATTTGTCAATTAGTCCATGAGTGGCCCATGAGGCAAACTATGTTTTTTGTATTTCATATCATGGACATGAAAAATTATTTTCACAGCCTTAACTTCTGGGTCCACCATTTTTTATTATTTAGTTCAATCGGGTAGCAAATACTTTTTTTCAATCCCTCAATTAAGGCTCAGAATTTATAGGCATACTTGCCAATTGGGATTCCAGCTGCATTGAGTCATCATTGATATACTGATGTAGCAACACAGATTTCATAGTTTCTTTCATTGTAATTTATTGTGTGTGCAGTTAAGCCACTTTCACACTTGCCGCTCCGTCTGCGCTGTGTGCGGAGACACAGCTGTCAGGTCCTTGCTCCTCTCTATGGGGGAATCGGATGAGAACGGACCGCCTGTCTGTTCTCATCCGATCTGATAGACGGATGGAAAATAGGGTTTCCATCCCTCTGGATTTGACGGACAGGACCGGATCGGATGTCAGCGGACATGTCTCTGCTGACATCCGATGCCCCATAGAGATGCATGGGGCATCCGTTCAGATCCGCCTGAAAAACTGACAAGTGTGAAAGGGGCTTTAGTATTTTTTTTTTCCCATTCCCTCTTTCCAACATGGCCACATTTCTTTGAGAAGTTTGGGAAACCCTGATGTATGGATCTCAGAAGGATTTTCAAGACAATGAATCTCTTGAATCTGAGATCTTATTTATTTTTTCCACTTTGACTCAAACTGTGGGAAAAAAAAAAAAAAGCGTCCCTGTTTTGGCACATTAAGTCATTCGAAAATTACATTCAAGAGAGTATCAATCCCTATGGATTGGGAGTACAAATATTCCCCTCCTTTGAATACACAGAATCTAATTTCAAAACAGCATGGGAAGAAATACTTAATCAGTGCTCGAGTGACTTGATGATGTTGTTAATTCAGGAGTATCTGAGAAAAATGGATGATCTTAACAAAATTGACAATCTCAATAGTCAATTGGCGAACTTAAGGACCTGTCCAATGGTCCCTGAATTATAATCCAAGCTCAGGAATCATTTGGATAGGTTTAATAAAGGAATACTTACCAACCAAAAAGGATAAAAAAAATTCCTAAGAGACAAAAAAGCGTTCCATGACCATAAGGCTTATAAATGGCCCGGATACCCAACAATTTTATAGAAGGAGACATTTACAGTCACAAAATGCTGACAATGGTAGTAATAAATTCTATATGTCTAAACATCACTCTCTTTCATCCACTTCAGTACAACAAGAAACCACCTAACCGCCGAGACGCAGACGACAAAAACGCCGTCGGCATGACAAATTATACTATTATACTTCATTGGTATTTGTCAATTAGTCCATGAGGCAAACTATGTTTGTTTATTTTTTTGCATTTCATATTATGGACATGACAAATTCTTTTCATAGCCTTAACTTCTGGGTCCACCGTTTTTTTATTATTTAGATGAGTCACAGAGAATTTTTGAATCTGGGGACAGGACCGGGCGGCTGCTGGCCTTACTGTCCAAGCCCATTCCGGAAACCCACAACCATTGCTATTATTTATGATCAAAACAGTACCCCTCATTCATCCCAAGAGGGAATAATGCAATCCTGCTTACAGTTCTATACTAACCTTTATGCGTCTCAGGCCCATTATACCCCCCTGATACGGATGAATATGTGGACACCATTTATTTTCGTAAACTTACCAGGCTCAGAGCGCCCTGCTGGAGGAACCAAATAGAGTGGAGGAAATAGAACTAGCATTTAAAGCTTTCCCCCAGCACAAAACCCCAGGGCCGGACAGCTTCCCGGTGGAATGGTACCTGACACATAGGGACCTTTTGCTGCCCCATTTACTGACCATAAATCTAGCTTTCATTCCAGACAATTACCAGAGTCACTGAGAGAGGCCCTGATAGTCTTGATTACCAAGCCAAATAAGGACCTAATGTATTGTGATTCATACATGCCGATTTTGCTAATCAATGTAGACCTAAAAATCCTTTCCAAAATTTTTGCTTTGAGGCACAATAAGGTGATCACGACCATAAATCGGGGTAGACCAAATGGGTTTTATCCCAGGTCGGTCAACATATATTAACCACTTTACCACTGGAGGATTTTGCCGTCTTACGTCCAGGCCACTTTTTGTGCTTCGGCACTGTGCGACTTTAACTGACAATTGTGCGGTCATGCAATGTGGTACCCAAACGGAATTTTTTTTCCCACAAACAGAGCTTTCTTTTGGTGGTATTTGATCACATCTGCGCTTTTTATTTTTTGCGATATTAATAAAAAAAGAGCGAAAATTTTGCGAAAAAATTACATTTTCAACTTTGTCTTTTAAAAAATATCCAATATACTCAATTTATGTCATTTTTCGGGCCAAAATATATTTAGCTACAGGTCTTTGACAAAAAAAATTCAATGAGCGTATTTTTATTGGTTTGCGCAAAAGTTATAGCGTCTACAAACTATGGTGTAAATACTGAAATTTACGCAGCTTTAATTTCTGACTGCCTTGCTCATTTCATGAAGTGCTAAAATGGCAGGGCAGTACAAAACCCCCCCAAATTACCACTTTTTGGAAAGTAGACATCCTATGGAATGTTCTGAGAGGCATGTTGAGCTCATTGACTATTTCATTTTTTTGTCACAGGTGTTTGAAAAATGACTAAAAAAAAAATGTTTTTTTTGTTTACACAAAGTTGTCATTGAAATTATATATTGCTCACACATGCCATGGGTATATGTGTAATTACACCCCAAAATATATTCTGCTGCTTCTCCTGAGTACAGGGTACCACATATGTCAGACTTTTTGGGAGCCTAGCTGTGTACAGGACCTCGAATACCAATCCATACCATCAAAATTTCAAAGGGCATACATTTTTCATCGCATTTTCTCACTACCTATAACAGTTTAGGAGGCCCTGAAATGTCAAGATACCACAACCGTCCCCCCAAATGACCCCATTTTGGAAAGTAGACACCCCAAGCTGTTTGCTGAGAGGCATGGGGAGTCCATGGAATATTTTATATTTTGCCACAAGTTTTGGGAAAATTACAATTAATTTTTTTCTTCTTTTTTTTTTTTAAACACAAAGCTGTCACTAAAAGATAAATTTCTCACACATGACATGGGTATATGTGGAATGACAACCCAAAATACATTCTGCTGCTTCTCCTGAGTACAGGGATACCACATGTGTGAGACTTTTTGGGAGCCTAGCTGTGTACGGGACCCCGAAAATCATTCACCATCTTTAGTACCCATCACAGTTTCGGAGGCCCTGAAATTTCAAGATAGCACAAACCCCCCCCCAAATGACCCCATTTTGCAAAGTAAGTAGATACCCCAAGCTATTTGCTGAGAGGCATGGTGAGTCCATGGAATATTTTATATTTTGCCACAAGTTCCGGGAAATATATTATTTTTTTTTTTTTTTTGTTTTTTTACACAAAGTTGTCACTAAATGATATATTCTCACACATGCCATGGGTATATGTGAAATGACACACCAAAATACATTCTGCTGCTTCTCCTGAGTACAGGGATACCACATGTGTGAGACTTTTTTGCAGTCTAGCCAAGTACAGGCCCCCGAAAATCAATCACCACTTTCAAGCTTTCCAAGGGCGTAAATTGTTGATTTCACTCCTGACTACCTATCACAGTTTCGGAGGACATGAAATGCCAAGACAGCACAACCCCCCCCCCCCCCCCAAATGACCCCTTTTCGGAAAGTAGACACCCTAAGCTATTTGCAGAGAGGCATGTTGAGTGTTTTGCAGATCTCACTTTATGTCGCAAAGTTTTGGAAATTGAAAAAAAGAGGGAAAAAATGCATTTTCCTGTTTTTCTTCATTTTCCAAAAAAAAATGAGAGATGCAAAATACTCACATGCCTCTCAGCAAATAGATTGGAGTGTCTACTTTGCAAAATGGGGTCATTTGGGGGGGGGGGGGGGGGGTTGTGCCATCTTGGCATTTCATGGCCTTCAAAAGTGTGATAGGTAGTAACGAGTGAGATCAACAATTTACGCCCTTAGAAAGCCTGAAGTTGGGGAGTGGTTTTCCGGGTCCTATACGCGGCTAGACTGCCAAAAAGTCTCACACACGGGGTATCCCTGTACTCAGGAGAAGCAGCATAATGTATTTTGGGGTGTAATTTCACATATACCCATGGCATGTGTGAGCATCATTTACTGACAATTTTGTGTAAAAAAAAAAATATAACAATTTTCCCGAAACTTGTGGCAAAAATTGGATTTTTGTAAGATCTTACCGTAAAATCCTTTTCTCTTAGCTCATTGACAGACGTAGTCCTCTTTGATTCACATCAATTGGGTTATATTGCCTCCGCAGGAGTAGGACTAGGCAGAAAGAAAAAACGTTCTGGCTCCACCCTAGGGGCAGTCCCAGAGGGTATATCCTCCCTCTCTCTGCTACAGGGAATCAGTTCTGTTATAAAGCAGTAACAGAGAATTTAACCCAACCCAACTCAATGATAGAGGGGCGGGTACTACATCTGTCAATGAGCTAAGAGAAAAGGATTTTACGGTAAGATCTTACAAAAATCCAATTTTCTCTGTCGCTCATTGACCGACGTAGTCCTCTTTGATTCACATCAATTGGGATATCCAGAAGCAGTGCCACAAATGAGGGGTGGGATTGACAGAAATCAAAATCCAATCTAGAAGGCCCAACCGGTGCCAACTAGAAGTTTTAAAGGCTCATTATAAACAAAGAATGAGACTCAAATAAAAATTCCAAAGGAAAAAACCCTCGAGGTAGACCACTGGTCTCCTCAAATTGCGGCCTGCAAAACCTTGTGGCCAAACGAGGCATCAGACGATGCCATTACATCAACTTTATAATGTTTTGTAAAGGTATGCACCGACTACCAGGTAGCCGCCTTGCACACCTGGACCACTGACGCCTGATGGCGAAAGGCCCATGACGCACTCAGTGCCCGAGTGGAATGCGCCTTAACAGGGAACGGGGGCTCCCGACCCTTAATAGAATAAGCCTGTACCACCGTCTGTCTGATCCATTTGGAAATAGTCGCGGCAGATGCAGGCAACCCCTTTTTGGGTCCATCCGGGACCACAAAAAGTGAATCCGTCTTGCGAAACGAGTCTGTCGTTTTCAAGTATACCCTGATCGCCCGGACCACATCCAAGGAGTGTAAAGCAAACTCCCGAGGATGACTGGGCTTAGGACACAGGGAAGGTAATACAATTTCTTCATTCAGATGAAATTCTGAAACCACTTTTGGTAGGAAGGATGGATTCGGACGAAGAACCACCTTATCTCTATGAACCACCAGATATGGGGAACGACAAGATAATGCAGCCAGTTCTGACACCCTGCGTGCAGAAGTGATAGCCACCAAGAAGGCCACCTTCTGGGACAACGTAGGTAAAGGAATCTCCCTAATATCTTCAAAGGGAGGTTTCTGAAGAACCGACAATACTAAATTAAGATCCCAGGGTGGTAACGGCGCGCGCACTGGCGGAGCCAGATGTCGCACCCCCTGGATGAAATTCCGCACCAAGGAATGAGTAGCCAAAGGTTTCTGAAAGAAGATGGCTAATGCTGAGACCTGACCCTTGATAGTGCTCAAGGCCAGTTTCTGCTCAACCCCTTGTTGCAGAAAAGCTAATATTCGACTAACCGAATAAGAACGTGGGTGGAACCCCAGAGGTTCACACCATGCAATGTAGGACTTCCATGTGCGATGATAAATCTTTCTGGAAGTCGCTTTCCTTGCTTTAACTAGAGTAGGAATAACTGAAGCTGACAATCCCTTGTCCTTCAGCACCTGGGTCTCAATAGCCAGGCCGTTAAAGCCAGCGATCGTAAAGCAGGATGGAAGATCGGTCCCTGAGACAGTAGGTCCTCCCTGAGAGGAAGTCGCCACGGGACGTCCGCCACCAGTCTGACCAAGTCGGCGTACCAAGCTCGGCGAGGCCAGTCCGGAGCTACCAGGATTACTGGAATTCCTTCCCCCTCTATCCTGCGAAGAAGTCTTGGCAGTAACCCGAGAGGAGGGAAGGCATATATTAGCTGGTATTGCCCCCACGGGGCGACCAGTGCGTCTGCGGTCTCTGCTAGAGGATCGCGGGAGCGAGCCACAAATCTCTGTACTTTTCTGTTGAATCGTGATGCCAACAGATCCACATCCGGGGTGCCCCAACGTAGGCACAACTGGTGGAAAACTTCTGGATGGAGGGACCATTCCCCCTGATCCAGAGTCTGACGGCTGAGATAATCTGCCTGCCAATTCTCCACCCCCGGAATGAACACCGCAGAGATAGCTGGAACAAACCGTTCCACCCAGCGAAGAATGCAAGCCACTTCCTTGGCCGCCCGGACACTCTTGGTGCCCCCTTGGTGATTGACATAAGCCACAGCCGTGGCGTTGTCCGACTGGATCCGAACCGGGCTGCCCTGGAGCTGCTCGGTCCAGTGAATCAGACAAAGTCTGATCGCTCTCAGTTCCAATACATTTATCGGTAACCTGGATTCTTCCGGGGACCAAAGTCCCTGGACGGATAACTGACCGAGAATTCCTCCCCATCCGGATAGACTGGCGTCCGTGGTCACTATCGTCCAATATATTGGCAGAAATGACTTTCCCTGGCTGAGCATCGGAGACCGAAGCCACCAGACCAGAGACTCTCTGGTCTGTTTGCTCAATCGGATCCGATTGTCCAGGGATTCCGGATTCCGATTCGATCTGAGAAGAATCTCTTCCTGAAGAATTCGGGTATGGGACTGGGCAAATGGGACTGCTTCGAAGGAAGCCACCATCAACCCCAGAACCCTCATGCAAGTCCGAAGAGAAGACCAGCTGTTGGATAGTAACAACTGGACTGCTGATTGAATCTTCCGGAGTTTCCCTACCGGAAGGAAAACTCTTGTCCTGAATGTGTCTAGAATTAGACCCAGATATTCGAGCCTCCGGGTGGGAACCAGAAATGACTTTTGCTGGTTCACCAGCCACCCGAATTCCTGTAAAGAAATCATAGTAATCTCTAGGTTTTGTAGCAGGGTCTGTGGAGACTCTGCATGAAGCAGGAGATCGTCTAGGTAACCTAGAATCGATATGCCTCTTTGGCGCAGTAATGCCAACATTGGGGCCAACACCTTCGTGAAGACCTGAGGAGCCGTGGCGAGACCGAAAGGTAACGCCGCAAACTGATAGTGGTTCTCTTCTACGGAAAAACGTAGAAACCGCTGATGTCCTGCGTAAATGGGAATGTGAAGATAGGCGTCCTTGATGTCTATGGACGCTAGGACATCCCCTGAATGCAGGGAGGCCGCTACTGTGCGAATGGATTCCATTTTGAATTTTCTTATGTTGACAAAGGAATTGAGTGCCCTTAAGTTCAGAATTGGACGCACTTTGCCCTCTTTCCTGGGTATTGTAAATAGGTTTGAATAAAACCCCTGAAAGCGTTCTGTCCAAGGAACGTGGACTACCACTCCTTGTTGTAGTAAATCCGTGACTGCTCTCCGCAGATCTTCTAAACGATCCGGGGATAGTCGGATATTGGAAGGGAAGAATAGCGCCGGTGGGAGAGATCGAAACTCGATCTTGTACCCTGACCTTATGACTTCGCAAACCCACTTGTCCAGGATTCTGGAGAGCCATGGATCCGGGAACCGGCGAAGACGTCCCCCCACCCCAGTTATGGGTGGGGGCGCACCTTCAGGCTTTAGTAGACTTATCTTCAGGTCTGGAAGGGGCGGGCTTTTGCTTGCCCGACCAACGTCCCCTGAAGCCTCCTGAAGGAGCTTTGGAGGACTTAATTTTTTCACCCGCGGGACGAAAAAAATTTTTATGAGCGGAGAAAGAAGGCCCCCGTCTTTGACGAGACCCTTTACCCTTAGCACTTTGCGGTAAAAAGGTGCTCTTTCCTCCCGTGAGATCCTTAATGATCTCATCTAAGTTGGCTCCAAATAAACGCTCTCCTAAAAAGGGGAGATTAGCCAATGCTTTTGTGGGACCTTGGTCGGCTAACCAACCTTTTAGCCACAGTGTACGCCTGAGAACCACTGCTGAAACTGATGCTCGCGCCAATAATGGAGTGGCGTCTAACGCCGCATCACACACAAACTGTAACCCCTGTATCATCTGTTCCAACAAATCTGATACCGCCTGAGGGACCTCTTCTAAGTCCCGGCGTAACCATTTGGTCCATTCAGTTACAGTCTGCGAAACCAGCCCAATAGCAATTATTGGTCTGAAAGCTGATCCAATCAAGGAAAACATGGTGCGAGACATAGTTTCTATCTTGCGATCCACCGGATCCTTAAAAGACGGAGCGTCTTCTAATGGAATAACCGTGGCTTTATTTAATCTAGAAATTGGTGAATCCACCACAGGTGGTTCTGTCCATTTCTTAATGAGGGCTTCCTCAAACGGATAACGCCTGTTAATGCGTTTGGAAATAGCAGAAGTGCGTTTTGGCAGACTCCATTCTTCTTTGATCGGATTGCCAAAACATTTGGGCAATGGAAAAACCTTCGCCACTTTGATGCGTTTTTTAGTCCCAAAGGGAATTTCAGTCTCAGCTACTTCCGACGGAGTACCCTGTAATCTTAAGGTTTCTTGAACAGATACAATGAGTGCGTTTACCAGCGCTTCCTCTCGGGCTATGGCTGATGCCGAAACATCCTCCTCACTGTCTGAAGAGACAGTACCCGAGACACCAATCCCAGATGAGGTACCTGCAACTGCAGAAATAGGCTCAGATTCTGAATCCGAAGTTTCAGATAAAATGGGGTTAGGCGGGGGTCGCTTTCTTGCGCCCTGTCCCTGACAAGCCACTTCCACCCGGGACACAAAGGTCTCCATAATAGCTGACAATGATTCAATCGTAAGCGGGGTGCTGGAGGATCCTGCAGACACCTCGAGGGGATCAGGTGGAGATACATGAGTGGCAGGGTCCATGTTAACCCAGGACACTTTGCCAGAAAAAAACTTTTTTTTTTTTTTTATCTGTATCCCCCTAGCGCAATAGCGCCCCTCAGTGTACCTGCTTCTTGACCCCCACAGAGAGAGAGAGGGACCCCCAAGGCTCACCACCCGATGCAGAGAAGTTTCTTAACAACTGCAGTCAGCGTTTGTCTCTTACAGACTGGGAAGAACTGTGCTCGTTTTCCCGGGTAGAAGGAAGTGGCTCCGCCCCCTGTGTACGCCTTCCGGCGTTCCCAGCTCTCCTCGAGGTTAGCTGGGCTCTTCAAACATGGCCGCCCCCATACGGGAGACAATAGACTCAAAAAAAATGGCGGCCGGCGTGCCCTGCGGACGCTCGAGTACCTGATCTACAGCAAAATGGCGGCGGATTGCCGGAATAGCGTTTTCCCAGCACATCCACCTGCATACCACGCTAATGGCGGTTTATCGACCTGCAGGAGGTCCACTACAATCAAGGTAGGATTATACCTCCTATGTCTGCTGTAATACTGCAGTCTGCTGGGTAGAGTGTAAGCTCCCAAACCAAGTCCGCTTGCCAACCGAACACATTCTGTATTACACGGGGGACTTTTAGTGTCAGAAAGACTCTGACCATGTATGGAGGGGCCCGTATTCCAAAATGCCTCATAACGAGGAAAGGGAAACATTTACTCACCATACCGAACCGACAGGCACCCTCTCTTCACAATACCCTCTCCACCGGGGTGGGGGATGTTGACCACTCCGGACGCCTTGACTCTCTGGTTCCTGGCGTCCAAGCGAGACCTTTTAACTCGCAAGGTCAGTCCCTCCAATGGGACTCTGTCGCGGCCGACCCAGCGCGGAGCTCTGGTCTGCACGCCCTCGTAGGCTGAACCGGGGTGACCACTGGATCTCAACATCCAGCCCGTCGCCCGGCCCCGCATACTTACTTGAATGTGTCGCGGCCGACCAAGCGCAATGCAATGGTCTGCGCGCGCTCGTAGGCCGGCTGGGCTGACCACTGGATCTCAACATCCAGCCCGTCGCCCAGATCCGGCGTAATTTGCTTGAAGATCTCACAGGAAAAAAACTGGAGAAACTACCTAAAAAAATATTTTTTTTCTAAAAAAAATCTTGCCAGGACCAGAGATCCCAGCAAGGAACTTAGGTCCTTACTCCTGACTAGACAGAAAAAAACTGATTCCCTGTAGCAGAGAGAGGGAGGATATACCCTCTGGGACTGCCCCTAGGGTGGAGCCAGAACGTTTTTTCTTTCTGCCTAGTCCTACTCCTGCGGAGGCAACATAACCCAATTGATGGGAATCAAAGAGGACTACGTCTGTCAATGAGCGACAGAGAAATATAAACTATTCCATGGACTCATCATGCCTCTCAGCTAATAGCTTGGAGTGTCGCGGCTAGACTGCCAAAAAGTCTCACACATGGGGTATCAGCAGAATGTATTTTGGGGTATCATTTCACATATACCCATGGCATGCGTGAGCAATATATTATTTAGTGACAACTTAGTGTAAAAAAAAACAAATTGTCATTTTCCTGAAACTTAGGGCAAAACGTAAAATACTCCATGGACTCAATATGCCTCTCAGCAAATAGCTTTGGGTGTCTACTTTCCAAAAAGGGGTCATTTGGGGGGGTGTTTGAACAGTTCTGGCATTTTATGCTCAATTTTAGCAACACATCACCCACTCTTCTAACCACTTGAAAACCAAGCCTTTTCTGTGACTTTTTGTTTACATGAAAAAATATTTTTTTTACAAGAAAATTACTTTGAACCCCCAAACATTATATATTTTTTAAAGAGGCCCTATAGAACAAAATGGTGGATGTTGCAATTTTTTTGTCACACGATATTTGCGCACACATTTTCCAAACGCAATTTGCCGAGTACATAGACACCAAACATGACATGCTTTTAAAATTGCGCACAAACTACGTACGGTTTTAAAAGTCTTTAAAAGTATTAAAAGGTTATCACTTTGGACTTACAGAGGAGGTCTACTGCAAGAATTACTGCCCTTGACCTGGCGTTCGCGGCGATACCTCACATGCATGGTGCGATTATGGTTTACATATGACACTAGACCAACACTTGTGTGCGCATTTGCGCGCAAGCACGGGGGGACAGGGGGGCTTGATTTTTTTTTTATTTGCTTTTTTATGTTATTTTAACACCTTTTCATTTTTTTTAAAATCATTTTTATTGTTATCACGGTGAATTTAAATTTCCCCTATGATAGCAATCTGTAGTGACAGACTAGATCTTTCCTCTGACCTTAACGCATCTGACCACACCAAAATTGGTGTGATAAAATACTTTCCCAATTTCCCAAGGGCGCTGTTTATTTCTGGCGAAACAGAAGTCATGAATTACTCGTAGCTTCCGATATCTTAGGCCATAGAGATGATTGGAGCCATTCTCATCTCCAATCAGCTCTATGGTTAGATAACTGAACCACCGACTGCACTCTCGGGTTAACCGGTGGGACAGGAGAGCCCGAGAAAAACCGTGGAAGGCGGCGGAAGGAGGGGGGGGGGGGGGGGAGTCCCCCCCACTGCATGTAAAAGCAGTCTAGCAGCCAATTATCCGCTAGGATTGCTTTTACATGTAAGCCGACCGCTGGCTGTAAAAAACGATACCAAGATGATGCCTAAATCTGCAGGCATCATCCTGGCATAACCACTCAAAGTCCAGCAACGTACCAGTAAATTGCTGGTCCTTATTTGGCATATAGTGTAGGTTTTTTTTTTTTTCATGCAGCCTGTGGGCTGAACGAAAAAAAAGAGAACATATCAGAAATTAGCACAGGAATAATGTGTAGTATTACCCACCATTAACCGCCCAAACATCCACCCACTTAATTTAATGATGGGTATACACGACACTATCCACGTATACCAAAATAGGATTTTAACTGCAGTGCTGAAATCAGAAAATCACCACAGCTGCTGCCAGCAAAGGTATCCATATATGCTGAGCGCAAACGCTGTTTGTGTCAGAATATATAAAATCCATGCCGTGGCAGCCGACGAGTACCTGCAAGAGAAACAGGTCACAAAAGAATGAAAAACAAACAAAGTACATTAAAAGTACAGTAGGAAGTGTAGAAGAACATAAAAAATGACTGAGACAACAACTATTTTTGGCTTTTATGTATTATTTTTTTCTTTTAATGTTAGAGTTCCAGGTTCGGGTCTCTCAAAATGACGATAGCCATCGAACATCTTTGAGACCCTGTGTAAATGTGCCCTACGCTAATAATCCAGTAGTGTGTTGTAGCGATGGAAACAGTCACCGTGGCAAAGACCAGGTCGGTCAGGACAGTCGGGACAATAATTCCGGGTGTCACGCCTAAATCCGCGCTTGCTGCAGACACGGCATCTTTTTTGGGGGTATCGTTGGGTAGGGGTACTCGGGAGGAATTCCGGAAAATGCCTCTCATGCAGCCGGCTCACTGCATCTGATTGGTGAATTGGGGCAGGAGCACCAGCTGGATACAGAAGGGCTCTGATTATCTCTTCTTGAAATTGAAAGAAGGATAATGTTCCGGCAGACGCTTTGTATAAGACAAAAGCGTTGTAAATAGCCAATTGAAAAATGTATACAGACACTTTTTTGTACCAGCGTCTGGCCTTACGGGCAATTAAGTACGGTCCCATCATCTGGTCGTTGAAGTCCACCCTCCCATTTTACGGTTATAGTCGTGGACACAGAGGGGCTTCTCAACAACACCACCGGTGACCGTAGTAATTTGGACTGCCGTGTCTGGGTGAATGGAGGACAGAACGAAAACGTTCCGTTTGTCCCTCCACTTCACTGCAAGCAATTCCTCGCACCTCAAGCAGGCTCTCTCCCCCGAGTTCAGTGGGGCATTTACTAGCCGTTGGGGGAAGCCCCAGCGATTAGATCGCACGGTGCCACAAGTGCCAATTTGCAATTGAAAGAGGTGTCTAAAAAGTGGCACGCTTGAATAGAAATTGTCCACGTACAAGTGGTACCCCTTTCCGAATAAGGGTGACACCAAGTCCCAAACTATGTTGCCGCTGCTCCCTGTGTAGCCTGGGCAGTCGGGGGGGCTCCACAGTGCTATCTTTTCCCTCGTAGACACGGAAATTAACTGTATAGCCTGTGGCCCTGTCACACAGCTTATACAACTTGACCCCGTATCTGGCACACTTGCTGGCGAGGTACTGTTTGATAGCAAGGCGGCCAGTAAACTTAATCAGGGACTCCTCAACGCAGACATCTTGTTCGGGGGTAAACAAGGCTGCAAACCACTGATTGAAGTGGTCTACGAGGGGCCGAATTTTGTGGAGCCGATCATATTCAGGGTCCCCCCGAGGACGACAGAGTTCATTGTCGCTGAAATGCATGAACCGAAATATTTGTTCGTATTGAGCCCTGGACATAGCAGCAGAGAACACGTGCATGTGATGAATTGGGTCAGTGGACCAATATAACCGCAATTCATTCTTTTTTGTAATGCCCGTGTTGAAGGAAAGGCCCAGAAAGGTTTTAAACTCGGGAATCGTAATAGGATTCCAGGCGAATGGTCTGGCAAGGGGTGAATTTGGGTTGGCGGAGATGAATTGTTGAGCATACAAATTTGATTGGTCCACAATAGATCTGAAAAGATCTTCAGTGAAAAACAGCTCAAAAAAGTTTATGGGATTAAAACCAGCTGTTTCCACTTGGATTCCGGGTTGGGCGGTGAATGGGGGAAGTACTGGTGCTATGGAATCTGTGGGCTGCCAATTAGGATATGCCAGCGCTTCAGGGAGGACACTATGGGCTCTACGGGCCTGTCTTCGGATACTCGGTGGCTGCGGGCCACTACTCGTGCTAGCCACCGCACCAGCTTCAACTGCACTTAGGTGACTCGCCACGTCACCAGGTGATACTGCAGTGCTGGTTGTAGGTCCAGGGTGTACTAGGCCGCTCGTGCTTGCCAGATCACGAGAAGTGTGAGCGGCACTAGTACTGGCACTCTGCTGCATACGAGAAACTCCTGGTTCTTGCAAATCAGCAACTCCAGAATGGGGTCGGGTACCCCTGACCTTAGCAGGGACCCCTCTGTCGGAGCTATCTGTCAGGGAGCCGCTACTGTCATCTGGTTCGTATACTGACCCTGATTCTGCCAGTGAGGCTTCCCCTTCGCTCCCATCTGACATGGTCAGCATACTGTAGACCTCTTCACCACTGTACCAACGTTTGTCATTTTAGTAACTAAATTTACCGGTACAGTAGTGTGACTACTAGGTAATAAAAGCACCTGGTTGTCGAGGACTATTTGGTCGCTACAAAAAAAAACTGCTAGTGCTAACAGAGATCAGGCCTGACTCTGCTAACGCAGGGGTTTTGTGTGATTTGTGTTTTTTGGAAGTGTCAGTAATCTATTGATTACTACACTTGCCTAGGTAAGGTGGTCTGGGCAGGGGGGCTAAACGCAGGTGCTAGCAGGAATCAGTGCTGATTGTGCATTTACTGCGTTTTGGGAACACTAAATTATGAGGACGCTAGTATAGTTCTGATCAGATCAGATATTGATCTGTTCAAACACTATACTTTTAATGGAGGTGTGTGAGTGTGTGTATGTGTGTTAGTGTACTTGACTCTAACTGACGCTAAGTAACGGTGGTGTAGTGGGACCCTGACGCTAACTAGCCTAAGTTGTGTCACCCGTGACACTAATACAGTGATCGGTAATCACTGTATATAGTGAACACTGTGACAGGGCAGTGAAGGGATTAACTGGGGGAGATCAAGGGGTTAAACCTTTATAGGGGATAGATGGCGGGTGGCCTAAACCTATTTGGGCTTAGTGCAAATTAGGGTCACAAGTGACCCTAATACTGTGATCAGTAGTTATCTGATATACTGTATATATTAGTGCACTGTGTTATAGGGAGTGAAGGGGTTAACTGGGGGAGATCAAGGGGTTAAAAGTTTATTAGGGTATAGGTGGCGGGTGCCCTAACCCTATCTGGGCTTAGCGCAAGCGCAAATTAGGGTCACTAGTGACACTAAATACAGTGATCAGTATTTACCTATATACTGTATTTAGTGCACAAAGTAATAGGGAGTAAAGGGGTTAACTGGGGTGATCAAGGGGTTAAAACTTTATTAGGGGATAGGTGGCGGGCCTAACGCAAGCGCAAACTAGGCTCACAAGTGACAATTATACAGTGATCAGTAAAAGATCTGTATACCACTGTATATAGTGTTCACTGCGAGGGGTTTGGGGTGATCAGGGGGTGATCAGAGGTGATTAAGGGGTTAAATGTGCCTATGTGAGGTGTGTCAGTGTAGTGTTGGTGGAAACTCACGTTTTTGATCTGTCTCAGTCTTCTCCTGGACCCGAAAGGGCTCCAGGAGGGACAGTGACATCACTTCCCCTGCCTGTGTTTACATTACACAGGCAGGGGAGAGTTAACCATTGGCTGGAACCGATCGCCAGATACTGACCAAAAATCATTGGTCAGTATCTGGTGACTGATCGGTTCCCTACCGAATCCGATCGGAATCGGCTCCCGCAGCGCGCGGGAGCGCGCACTGGGAGCCGTGATCGCGCCCGACGTGGGTCTATGTCGCTGGACGGGATCGTGCCACACTGCCGCAGTAGCATCCATGTAAGCTGTTGTAAAGTGGTTAATATCCGTAGACTATTTGCTAACATCCAGGCTCCAAATGCACTCTCTTTATCTAGGGCAGTGGTGACACACAGAAGGCCTTTGATTCGTTTGAGAGGCCCTACCTGTTCTACGTGTTGGAGAAATTTGGCTTAGGTAGGGTCTTTCTCACCTGGATCAAAATTTTGTATGACAAGCCTATAGCTCGCTTGCGAATAAATGGCAAAGTATCCAAACTCCTACATATTCAGTGGGGTACACGGCAGGGCTGCCCATTATCCCTATTACTATTCTCGATTGCCATAAAACCCCTGGCACAACTACTCAGACACACCATAGAGGTACAGGCAGTGCTGTATCTTAGCCTAGGCCGACAAGGCCCAGGCCTAGGGCGGCACTTTGCAGGGGGGGGCAGCAAAAAAGCTTCACCCCACACTGAAAATAAACCTGCCTCCTCACGGCTTCAAAAAGGGTCCCCGCCAGCTTGCACTACACTTTTAGTATAGTGACAGTCTTATGGGGCGAATTGGGCCAGAGGGCAGGGTCCAGGAAGCAAATCAGTGTGGCACCCCCCATAAAGCGCTAACATTGCTACCTGCCGGTATGTTATTTACTTTAGGGGGTGCACAAGTTTAGTCAGGCCTAGGGCAGCACAAAACCTAAATACACCACTGGGTACAGGGCATGTGGGCCGGCACCTTGGAGGAACAAGTCTCGCCCTTTGCAGACGACATGCTGATCTATTTGTCGGATCCACAAAATTAAATGAAGGTACTCAAAATTATCCAGAACGTTGGAGCTTTCTAGGGCTTTAAGGTTGATTGGTCCAAGTCGAGTCTATTTCCAGTAGACTTGAACACCCCCATTTCCCTACTTATAGAGTGCCCACTACAGACTGCCATGTCCATCCGATACCTGGGAGTCCAGGTTCAGCAACCTCTCTCTATGTATATTTCTAATAACCTCCTTCCTTGTATAACCCTATTCAAGTCTAAAATAGACAACTGGAAATATTTACCATTAACCCTGGCCGGGAGGGTGAACCTGTTCAAAATGGTTATGTTGCCCAAGTTCCTATATATCGTAGCAAACGGTCCCATATATATCACTAATAATATCTTTAAGGAAATAGGAATAGACTCTATCCTCTCCTCATTCATGTGGTACCCTAAGACACCTAGACTCTATAATTGCCATGCTCCAGCAGCCAATATTAGGTGGAGGACTGGCCCTCCCAAATTTGCGCCTTTACTACTGTAGCCCCCTCCTAGATAGGTAGGCGCTAGGTAAAGCATCTATTGCTCCTGCTGCTTATCAGGGGAGCCTGATCTATTAGGTTGCCTGTCACAGGTTTCCAGGTGTGATTCACCGAGTCTGAGGGAGTGTCCCCACTGCATCGAATGAGGGAGCTTGTTGGACAGTGGAGGAAACCTAGCCAGTGAAACAACATGTTTTATGGCAGTCCCAGTGGAAAGGGCATTCTCGCAATGCATCCTGGGATTGACCATAAATACTGAGGGGACATGTGACAGGGCATCTTTGGCGGGAAACCGAGTCCCAGGAGGAGGTGGATGGCTGTCTCTGCTCTTGCAGTGTGAGAGGAAGGTGGTCTTAGGCAGTTGTCATAGTGAACCAGGTGTGGAGCTGAGCTGCAGAGGATTCAGAGTGCTTACAGTGTTGTTGCTGGCAGAGTCTCTCGGGAAAAACAGTGTCCGTGAGTACCAGAGATTTGCCTAAGGGTCTGCCCAGGAAGAGGGACCACTCCAGTAAAGTCAGGGGATCAAGGAGCTAGCTCACACAGAGTATTACTGAAAAGGGGGTGCCATATAAATAACCCTGAAGAATAGGGGCAAGGGGGTGCCAGGAAGGGCCCTGAAGAGTGTTCTGCAGTACAGTCAAGTTTATCTCAATAGTTCATTAACTACTTCTTCATCACTACTGACAAGGAGAAGCAGTGGCCTTTCCGCATTTAGCAATATTCAGTCGTCCCAGCAGATTGTGCATAGTTATATAAGATGGAGTATCCCACTCATTCCCTTCTCCTACCCAAGTTCTCAATAAAAACACAAAAACCAAATCTACTGGACTGTTTCCTGACTGAGCTAAAACACTTGGGAAAATGTTGAACTGTCATGCTGTTGCTAATAGTAACCCAGGGGAACCCATAACCAGCAGCTCCCAAGGGAGTAGTGCTACACTACTATGCCTCCCATTTAATGTATATAAATTGGTAGTTTTTTCCACAGCTGAATAATGCAGTCACGGCGGTTGAGGCTGCGGTGGTGTCCTCATATGAAACTCTAACGAACTTGATATATAGACGTTCCATCACTTCCTTCGAAGGGACAGAGCTGTTGGAAAACTCCCTTAGAATTTATAATAGATGTGAATCTATGCTGCCCGACTCCCCAGAATATTTTCCATCAACCCTTGTAGTATAATCATACCCTTGCACACTTATTTTGTTTCCAAGATGCTCGACTTTGGGCTAGGAAGGGCCTTAAATACATCCATCAATTATATGATAATGGCGTCTTTAAAACATTTCTCCAATTTAAGCAGGACTTTCTGATCCCCAACTCTTGGCATTATAGATACCTCCAACTGAAACATGCAGCCTCAGCACAATTTGGGTTAAGAGAGGTGTACCTAGCCAACTCATCACTGGAAAAGGAGCTATTGAATGATACCCATTCTAAATTAATCAGCTCATACTACAGCACTTTCACCAGAGTGTATCGTCCCGCTTGGACACTAGACGGGCCTGGTGGATGAGAGCCATTCCGGATTTATCTGATGACAATTGGGAGGAGTTGCTCAACATCTACTTTACAACCGCAATCTCGGCCAGGGACACAGTGATCCAAATCTGTATCTTCCACAGGACATATTATACCCCATTTAAACTATTTCAAATGAGGAAGAGAGACGATTCAGAATGTCAAAACACCCAAGGGAATCTCCAGCATATGTGGTGGAGTTGTGTCAAAATAAGACCTTTCTGGTCTCAAATAAGCAACTGGAAATATATATGTTAATATATTAACACAATTTATTGCCTCAAACTTTGATCTCCCCAACGTATGCAACCCTAAATGGTGCGTATTAGGGATCCTGGAGGACATAGATCGCCGATTATGTCAAAAACGATTTCTTAGGCTCCTCCTATTCTACGGCAGAAAAATGGTGATGATGCAGTGGATCCATTCGGAGAGTGTCCCTATCAATTTCTGGCAGAATTTGATTAATCAGGCACTACCACTTTACAAACTAACTTATGAAGCAAGAGGATGCCCAGGAAAATTTGATAAGGTGTGGGGACGGTGGGCGGATATGGTTGGAACCTGTGTGGTAGTGAGAAACTGACCACTTTTATGCTCTAATAATAGTGTGTAATAGGACACATACAGAGTAAATAAAATGTCAAGTTGAATTCTCTTTATATGTGGAGGAATTTGAGGGAATGTGTGAGCACTCGTGACCTATACCTGGACTTGCATACCGCGACTGGGAGCGGTTCACGGTCTGGACCACTATTCTATTAATTTGAGTTGTATAAAGTTTAATCGACCATAATTTTATTACATTATGTATAGCCGGTTATTATATCCTTTCTTAAATATATGTTAGCATATGTTTTTTGATAGTTGTTTGTTCAAGAATTGATTCTGGCAAGACCTTCTTTATTCTCATTACACTGTATAACATATGCATACACTGACTCCTGTATACTGCGCTGTGAATGACTGGAAAATACTATAATAAAAACAAAGTTTAAAAAAAAAAAAAAAAGCATGACAGGTTTGTTATTTTTAAGAAAACAAAATGAGACTTTAGTATCACTTTAATGCTGACCCACAAGCTCAAGAAATTTGGCATGATCTATGTGGACAACACATAATGGAACAGCTATAAGCAATATTGTTCTTAACCCACATGCATATGACATTCTCCTGTTCCTCTGCATTCTGTTCTTTATATTTTTACAGCATTACAAATCTCTCATCTCACATTCCTGGACAGATGGTGACATCTACTGGTTAGATATGGAATCTACAGGTCTGTTTTTGGATTGACCACCTCTTCACCTCTGCGAAATCTACTTCCACCCACTGCTGACACCCGGTGGCCTTTATCGGTTTGGCAAGTAATATCCACTGCATAACTGTGTTGTTTTCTGGATATATTGAGTCAAGCTGTTTATCTCAGGGTAGTTACCTTTGCGGATATATATATATTTTTTGTTTTTTTCTTCTCCAAAGAAAGTACAATCAACGTTACACTGTTCCAGAGCTCAGGATTTTTTGCTTTTCTTTATTAATATTCATTGTTTTGGTTTTCTTCTTTCTTGTCTGATCAACACCACAATAGATATTACTTGAGAGGCTTCATGTTAGACCGAAGTTATGTCTTTAAAAGGCCTTAGCCAAGGTCCTGCGCTTGTACATGCCGCACTTACTCAGCGCGTTGACAGACACCGGCCCTCACGGGACTATTAGGGGGTCTTGGTTTTCCCCTTCTGGACCCACGGGTACTCCCTTGGGCTGCTGGCTGTTGATGTTCTGTTTAGGAGGTATTTTTTCTCCATTCTGGTTTCTATGTTTTCAGTACCTTACAGGTAAACTGATCCAAAGTTATTTTGTTTACTTAGCTAAAAGAAATGATTTTCACAACTTTAAAATCTCTTTTCAACCCTCAATGTATGTATTTACTTATCTTGACAATATGATGCAAGACCCGTCTGTAAGTTCCTCCCATGCCCTGCTCAGCCCCACTGGGGCGCGATTTTTGAACATGCCAAAGGTTAAATCTCTCAGATCCCATGATGCGCACTATAGTTTTCTAATAAGAATGGGTAGTTGTATTAATTCGCCAGTTTACTTAACCCCATCCACTAAACATACCCCCAGGCCAGCGGAACCTCGCCCTCTATATAGATATGGCTATTAGAACTATATCACATAACGTGCAGGGTTTCAACTCACCCAATAAACGTAATAAAGCTTTTCCCCAATATAAGCGCCTAAACGCCAAAATAATATTACTACAAGAAACACACTTTGCAAGTAACAACCATCCGAAATTTTTCCACAAATCTTACAATCAATCCTTCTATACCACATTTGCCCCCAAAAGCAGAGGAGTAGCAATTTTCATTCACAATTCCCTCCCATTTAAGATTCAAGACGTTCACAAAGACCCAGAGAGCAGATATATTATCATAAGAGGGCGCATCTTGGGAAAAGAACTAACGGTGGCTAAGCTATATGCCCCCAACGGGGCTAATATGCAATTTTTATTAGACTTTTTCCTGGAACTAGAGACGTATCACTCCTCCCACATCATTTTGGGAGGAGATTTTAACATGGTTTTACACCCAACTATGGATAGGAGTAATCCCTCCTCGACATCCAAAACATTCCCTAAAACCCTAGTTCGCAAATTAAACAATTTACAGTTAGTAGACACCTGGAGATGCCTAAACGTAGGTTCTAGAGAATACAAGTTCTACTCAAATCCCCACAACTCATCGGCAAGAATAGACTATATCTACACCTCACAAGTGATATTAGCCAATTCAGTCTCTGCTGAGATTTTTCCATGTGTGTGGTCAGACCACCACATGGTTATATACGATACAAAAAATATTGGGCTATCTCCTACACCTTATTCATGGAGATTGAATGATTCCATCCTAACGAATACTCTTGACACTCAAGAATTATCTGAAAGTTTAACAGAGTTCTTTAGGCTGAATCCTGTAGAAGATCCTTCGGTTCAGAACACGTGGGTCACACACAAGGCCTTCATTAGGGGCAAACTCATTGCTATTGCAGTTAAAAAAAAAAAAAGAACGCACCAAAAAAATTCTAGATCTCACCAAAGATCTTCAAAACTTATATAAACATTTTAACGCCCTGCATGAACCGAATATCAAACTAAAAATAGATCAAAAGCGTATAGAACTAAACACTATCCTCTCCGAAAATGCGGATAAAACACAGACACATGAGAGCTAAATTTCTTCTATACGGGAACTCCTCTTCCACGATGCTAGCCAGAAAACTTAATCAATCAGTAAAACCTCCACATGTTTACAAGTTGAACACGTCATCCGGTATGACTACCTCACATCCAAAGGAAGTGTTGGGAATATTCGAAAAATTCTATTCAAATCTCCTCTCTCTCCCCTCCCCATGCAGCAGCCTCAACAGACTCACAAAGATGGCTAGATAATATCCCACTTCCATCCCTGTCCCCTGAGGATATAGAATCATTAAATGCGCCGGTCACAGATGCTGAGGTAGCTCAAACTATAAAATCCCTGCGTAACTCCTCGGCACCTGGGCCAGACGGATTTACAGCCCTATATTATAAGACCTTCACACAAATTATATCTCCCAAACTTTCACAACTTTTTAATCTAATTCTTAAAGGTGAATCCTTCCCTGAAGAAATGTCCCTAGCGAATATGGTACTGCTACCTAAGCCCAACAAAGATCTCTCCAGCCCCCAAAATTTCAGACCGATATCAATTATAAATAATGATCTTAAGTTATTTAGTAAAATTCTAGCAAACAGACTCTCAGCTTTAATCCCTAAATTATTTCTACATCCCAATCAGGTTTCATCCCAACCCGTCAAATCACGGACAACATCCGCCTAGTGAGTAATATTATACAGGATGCAAACCTCTTCAAAAAACAACTGCTTCTGCTGGGGCTCGACATCCACAAGGCCTTCGATAGTGTCTCTTGGGAGTACCTTAAACGCATTCTCCCCAGGTTTGGCCTTGTGGATGAGTTCCTAAACGGCTTTAAGGCACTATACAAATGCCCCAAAACTAGAATCAGACTGACGGGATGCAACTCACCTTTCTTTCCGCTAGGTAGAGGAACTAGGCAGGGATGTCCCCTGTCCCCTTTATTATTCGCTCTAGCTATCGAGCCTCTCTCAATAGCGATCAAAAATCACGATGGAATTGAGGGGTACAGAAAAGGCACGGAAATGTATAAACTGAGCTTATATGCTGACGACGCTCTGCTTTTTATTCGAGACCCATTAAACTCAATACCTAAGTTACTAACAAGTTTAGAAAGGTTCACAGAGATATCAGGGCTGAGTATTAATATGTCCAAGTCGATGGCTTTGCCAATTAATTTCTCAACTTTAGACACCTTAACTTTGAAATCTAAATTTCCATTTGTATGGGCTACTGACACGATCCCATATCTTGGCATTCATCTATGCAAAGACTACAAACCCCTCTTCCAACATAACTTCCCACCATTATTATCTAAAATACGTAATATGCTTCAAATATGGTCCACATATCGTCTATCTTTCTTAGGAAAAATTACGGCCATTAAAATGACCATCCTGCCTAAACTAGTTTACCTTTTCCGGGCCATACCAATACACATCACGAAAGCCTATCTATCCAAAATCTAGTCAACCATCAACAAATTTGTGTGGGGTAATAAGAAACCTAGATACGCTGCAAATATACTGTACCATCATCAACAGTCAGGAGGCCTCGGCTTACCCCAAATACGGATATATTATATGTGTTGTAGACTGACTCAGTTGGGATGTTGGCATGATCTTTCCTCTCAAACTCCATGGGTAAAGTTTGAAAAACATTCAATTGCACCATTCAATTTGGCTGGATTACTATGGGACCCCACAATCCCTATGCGCCAAATTTCTATTCGTAACTCAGTAGTCTCAGATACCCTTAAAATATGGAGATATGCGAATAAGAATAGTACCCTTGTTTCAGATCCTCCAATGGGCACCTCTTTTTTGGGCGACCCGAGATTTAAAGAGGCCTTTAACTCGCCACGACAGTTTATGTGGTGGTTGGAATCAAGAATCTCAATCTATCAATAATGCATTGTTTATTGTTCAAAAGCATACCAGATCTTTCCATACAGCTGAACAGATTAACTCATACAATTTGCGTAGCGATGCTATGGGCAATCACCAGACAGTGGAAAGAACCACATGTTCCATTCCCACTGGTTAAATATAGAATTGAAGACATCAGATCTATGGAAAGGTATAATCATACTATAACGAACTCTAGACACATGTATGACCAAAAATGGACCCCATGGTTCTTATATAGATGTGCACAAGCAACATAATCGATATCCATGTTTGGTTTCACATCTGTGAAGTAAAATGAGATGAGCCGCATTATGCACCTTAAAGATCAGGTCACTTATTCCCATGAGGAAGACAGTATGGTTATTTCACTAGACGCAGAAAGGATGTCTAACAGTGGAGTCTATCTCTTACCCCCCACATATACAGTTTGTCGGGTCAGATGTCACTCCGGTTATTTGATTACAAATACATAAGTTATTGATACTGCTATTTGAATTTAAACCCTGGATAATTAACGATCACCTTATCAAGATAACAAAATGAGAAATGTGAAAATTATACTATGGTAGTTTACATGTACATTCTCTATTATTATATGTTATGTAGTTTTATATAACAGAAATAGATTACATCATTGCTATATGTTATATAATTTTTACAATGTACTTCTAATGTTCACTATGAATACTTAACGTTGTATAAATTTATATGTTCAATTTTTAATAAACGTTTATAATCAAAAAAAAAAAAAAAAAAGTATCACTTTAGTGCATATGGAAAAACAGTAATTATTCATAATTACTCATCCCTTCCTTTTAGATTGTAAGCTCTAATGAGCAGAGCCCTCCGATTCCTACTGTATTAAAGTATATTGTATTTGTACTGTCTACCCTCAAGTTATAAAGCACTGCGTAAACGGTCAGCACTATAGGAATCCTATATAATAATAATGGCTTTCAGCCATTGTTAATCTGTAAATAATGTATTAAGATCTTTTTCCCACCTCATCAGGGAAAAGGGTTTAGAAAATGATAGTTTAGACTGTGGTAAGTTATAGAAAAGTGATATTCCTTTAACTTTAGCAGTAGTAGAGCTCCAAAATGACCAAACGGCTTCCAGTAAGTTAAAAAGAAAAGGCTAAGGTAAGACGACATTTTTGCATACAACAGAAATCCTCCCTTTGGAATAAGAATTTAGCTGATAATTTATCAAAAGTAAGCAGCTTCCCTTCCATTCAAAAAAAATCGGACACAGTTTGGATTAAAGATCGACCGATTATCGGCAACACCGATATATCGGGGGCCGACATGCACTTTCCCCGATATATCAGAATCTGCCTTTTGATTTGCCGATATTGCTGAAATTTTTGCGACGTCATTACGTATGTTGCGCGCACACGTTATGCCTTCTAACACCGCCTCCCACACCTGCGTGGCCCGTACGTGACACCATTTCACCGCGCGCTGCACTTAAGACAGCCTCCCACAGCCTCGTGTTACAGCCAGCTGCAATCCGGTCACGCTGCCAGCCATCCCTCCACCCACAGGCCCTGGCCTCAGCCAACCACCAAAACAGGGTGCCAGCCCAGCAAGCAAGCAAGCAGCCACCCACCCGCCACCGTGACCAGTGTTCCAGCAAGCCAGCTCCCCACCACAACAGGCCAGGGTGAGTGAGTCACACCAAGCCAGCCACCCACACAATAGGATGACCCCAAGCCAGCCCCCCACCACAGTGTTCCAGCAAGCCAGCCACCCACCCACCACAATGTTCCTGCAAGCCAGCCACCACAGTGTTCCTGCAAGCCAGCCAGCCACCACAGTGTTCCTGCAAGCCAGCCAGCAACCACAGTGTTCCAGTAAGCCAGCCACCCATAACAGGGTGACACCAATCCAGCCACCTACCACAGTGTTCCTGCAAGCCAGCCACCCATAACAGGGTGACACCAAGCCAGCCAGCCAGTGCCACCACAGTGTTCCTGCAAGCCAACCACAAAGAACAGGGTGACGCCAGCCAGCCACCACAGTGTTCCGGCAAGCAAGCCACCCACAACAGGGTGACACCAAGCCAGCCACACTGCCAGGCGTCAGCCACCAACCCACAACAGGGTGCCAGTGCCAGCATCAGCAGCAACTTCACCAAGCCATTTCTTTAATCAATTTTGTGTCTTTCAAGTTGAAATGGAGATGGATGAGGAGAGAAAGCGTAAAAGTGTGGTCTGGGACTATTTCTTGTCTCAACCATCTCCAGGAAAAGCAGCAGTGTACAACACTTGTACAAACAACATAAGCATGGGATCAGTAACTGCAAAAAACAAAAAAATACGTCAAATCTTTGGGCCCATCTAAGATAAGAGTTCATCATATTGAGTTGTATCATGCAGCACAGAAAAACAAAATGAATATCAATGTGATTTTGATTCAATACCTCCTCCACTATCCCAGGCAACAATACCAGATATGGTGTATGTGAAAAGTGCGCAGGATATAGTATGGTGAAGCTGCAAACCTAAAATAATATATATAGTGAAGGTGTACAGATAAGGTGCGCTAAACTCAGACTGTTTAATCACAAATGGAGTTACACTTACATAAAATGGCTTGCTTTCAGGACATGTAGTACGGCAATGGAGAGAAGGAGCCGCGGCCGTCTGCAGCGCGGTCCGCGGCGATGAGTGATGACGTTGCGGCGCTCCTTTCTGACGCTGCAGGCGGCCGCGGCTCCTTCTCTCCATTGCCGTACTACATGTCCCGAAAGCAAGCCGTTTTATGTAAGTGTAACTCCATTTGTGATTAAACAGTCTGTGAGGTATTACACTATTGTATGGTTCTTTCATTTCTGGGGCACTATGAGATAATCTCGGACTTTGGAGGAGCCACATCCAGACCTAGTGATCACAGAAGGGACACCCACCACTCCTGTGAAGTGTATGTTTATGCCCATATCCAAGAATTTTTCTGGTAAGAGGCACATCCTCTCATTTAGTGTGGTCTCAGGGATCCACTGTGGGTTTCTTATATCTGGATTTGTGCTAATTACGCCCTTACATATCCATCCTTCTGGTAAGGAGCCAATCTAGAGTTGGTGGCGGGAACACTTGCACTTTGATTTGCTGTGGACTTTTTTTCACCAAGGAGTTCATTTTATTCACCACATCACTTGGATTATATTTGGATTGGACTTTTATATTTTTGATGCACTATTATTTTGAAGAGTGGATTTTATTTCACCTTGTTGTTTGGTTGATATACTAGAGCACGTGTAATATATATTATTTGTTGGTATATTACCAATTTTTGATATCCTTTCTGATATGACCAATATTTGCCAATCACATTTGTGATTTATTTCCCCAAGTTAGGGAACACATTTTGTATGAGTTTAGCGCACCTTATCTCTACACCAACACTACCAGATATGTTTGTGAAAAAAAAACAAATGTCACTGTCTAGATTCAGATGGAAGATGCCAACTGCTGGACAGAGTAATCACAGAGATGATTATCACTGATAACCAGCCATTTACAATGGTGTTTGACTCAGGATTTAAGCGGTTGATGTCCATCTTGAGCCAAGCTACACACTGAAGAGTGAGAAGTATTATCGAACCGAAATGCTGGCAAAGCTACACCAAAAGGTAGTTAACAAAGTAAAGGCTATGCTGCAACCAGAGAATGCTGGCAACTCTCTCTCATTCACGACGGACTGCTGGTCACAAACAGAGTCCGAGTCACTACTCATTCTTACATGCCACTGCATTGACAGTGGATGGACAAAAAGGCAATTGATGTTGAATACAAAAGTGATACAAGGATCCCACACAGCTGAGTACAACAGAGAAATGTTTCTAGGCATGCTTGAAGAATGGGGAATCAACAAAGACTGAGTGATGCTTGCGCAACTTCGAGACAGTGGAGCAAACATGCCTAAAGGAATGAGGCTTGCTGATACGTCAGACCTCTGTGTCATCATGGCACACAACAACCTCCAACTTTCAAATGATGGTCTGTGAAGCCAAAGAGCTTTGATTGATATATGTTTTGAGAAGCATGAAGAGATTAAAAATGTTGTGCTTGCAAGTCTTTTGAATCCTCGATACAAGAACCATGCTTTCTCTTCTGATGATGTATTGGCTAAGGCACCCCAGGGTATTTGCTAAGATGCATGGTGAGTATTTTTCTCTTTTTCTCCAATTTCAAAACTTTGTGACAAAAAGTATGATTTACAAAACACTCAACATGCCTCTCTGCAAATAGCTAAGGGCATCTACTTTCCGAAAAGGGGTCATTTGGGGGGGGGGGGGATTGTGCTTTCTTGGCATTTCATGGCCTCTGAAACTGTGATAGGTGATAGTGAGGAGTGAAATCAACAATTTACGCTCTTGGAAAGCCTGAAGGCGGTGATTTGTTTTTGGGGTCCTAGACTTCCAAAAAGTCTCACACATGGGTATCCCCCATACTCAGGAAATGCAGCAGAATGTATTTTTGGGTGTCATTTCACATATACCCATGGCATGTGTGAGAAAAATATCATTTAGTGACAACTTTGTGTAAAAAAAAAATAATACATTTTCCCGAAACTTGTGGCAAAATATTAAATATTTCATGGACTCGCCATGCCTCTCAGCAAATAGCTAGGGGTATCTACTTTCCAAAATGGGGTCATTTGGGAGGTTTTGGGATATCTTGACATTTCAGGGCCTCCGAAACCATGATAGGTAGTGAGAAAGTGCAATGAGCAATTTACGCCCTTTGAAATTCTGAAGGTGGTGATTGGTTTTCGGGGTCCCATACACAGTTAGGCTCCCAGTCTCACACATGTGGTATCCCTGTACTCAGGAGAAGCAGCAGAATGTATTTTGGGGTGTGATTACACATATAACTATAGAATGCGTGAGCAATATATCATTTCAATGACAACTTTGTGTAAAAAACAGAATTTTTGTAAAATCTTACCGTAAAATTCCTTTCTCTGAGTCCGCTGGTCCTCTGACAGTCGCAGCCCACTCATACAGTCTTCACCAATGGATATTGACCTCTTATCCACAGGAGCAAGCTAGGCATAAGACTTGTTAAAACAAAGCAATTTACATAGACACACCTCTAGGGGGCTGTCCCTTTGGTCCAATAACCCCCTGCTATCAGCCATCCCATGGTAGCAAGCAGTTAGAATCCATAAAACCCCAAAAGAGGGGCAGGGGCGGCGACTGTCAGAGAACTCCGAGAAAGGAATTTTACGGTACGATTTTACAAAAATTCAGTTTTCTCTTATGTCCTCCGACGATCGCTGCCCACTCATACAGTCTTCACCAATGGGATGTCCCAAAGCAGTGTAGACATGAGGGCTGGGAAGCGCAACCGTCACAAAGGCAACGCAGCACCCAAGTCAGAGAAAGGAACCTTATCTGAACAGAAAGATAAATCCTCTGGGTAACAAAAAAAAGGCTCAACTGGAGCAACAACCCAGGAAAGCAAATAAACAAGGGGAAAAACAACCCCAACAGACAGGGACCGGCAAAGCCAGGGCCCCCTCAAGGCACTGCCGCACACATAACTTTGCGGCCAAAGGAGGCATCTGCAGATGCCAGAACATCAAGTTTGTAAAATTTTGAGAAGGTGCGCACGGACGACCAAGTCGCAGCCTTGCACACCTGGGCCACTGAAGCCTGATGTCGGGAAGCCCAGGACGCACACACCGCTCTGGTAGAGTGCACCTTGACAGGGAAGGGCGGTACCGGCTCCTTAATCGAATAGGTCTGAACAATCGTCTGCCTGATCCATCTTGAAATGGTTGCCGCAGACGCAGCCGTACCCTTCCAAGGTCCCTCAGGAAGGACAAAAAGAGAATCCGTCTTCCTAAAGGATTCAGTGGACGACAGGTAAACCCTGATCGCCCGGACAACATCCAAGGAACGTAAGGCAAACTCCTTAGGATGCTTAGGATTCGCACACAGCGAAGGCAAAACAATATCCTCATTAAGGTGAAAATCAGAAACCACCTTAGGAAGGAAAGATTGGTTAGGTCGCAAGACCACCTTGTCCCTATGAACCACTAGGTAAGGGGAGCGGCAAGACAGGGCCGCCAACTCGGACACTCTGCGGGCAGAAGTGATCGCCACCAGAAAGGCAACCTTTTGGGGCAGCAGAGGCAAAGAAATTTCCCTGATGTTTTTAAAGGGAGGACGTTGCAAAACGGACAGAACCAAGTTCAAGTCCCAAGGAGGTAAAGGTGCCCTCCGAGGAGGAGCCAAATGACGCACTCCTTGAATAAAGGTGCGTATCAAAGAATTAGACGCCAAGGGGTGCTGTAAAAGGACAGCCAGTGCAGACAACTGGCCCTTAATCGTGGTCAACGCAAGGCGCTGGTCCACACCAGTTTGCAGGAAGGCCAAGACCCTCGTCACCGAAAAGGAGCGAGGAGGCATGCCCCTGAATTCACACCAGGCGAAATAAGCCTTCCAGGTACGGCAATAGATCTTACCGGACGAGGCCTTCCTAGCCTTGAGCAGAGTAGGAATGACCTCCGATGAGAGACCCCTGTCTCTCAGGACCTGGCTTTCAACAGCCATGCTGTTAAAGCCAGCGACTGTAAAGCAGGATGGAAGATCGGCCCCTGGGACAGCAGATCGTCCCATAACGGGAGCCGCCATGGAGGCTCGATGACCAGTTGTATGATGTCCGTGTACCAAGACCGGCGCGGCCAGTCCGGGGCCACCAGAATCACCAACTTTGGTTCCGAGAACAACCTGCGAAGGAACCTGGACAACAACTGAATCAGGGGAAAGGCATAAATCAGGCGATACTGATGCCAAGGCACCACCAGCGCATCCGAGGCGTCTGCCAGAGGATCGCGTATTTTTGCCACAAACTTTCCCACCTTGTTGTTTAGCCGAGATGCGAACAGATTCACATCTGGGGTTCCCCATCTCGCACACAGCCTCTGAAACACCTCCGGGTGTAGGGACCATTCTCCCTGGTCCAGGGTCTGGCGGCTCAGATAGTCGGCCTGCCAATTCTCCACACCTGGAATGTGAACTGCCGAAATCGCGGGGACGTGCGCCTCGGCCCAAGACAGAATGCCGGTCGCTTCCCGGGCCGCCCGGGCACTCCTGGTGCCCCCTTGGTGATTGATGTAAGCCACCGTAATGGCGTTGTCCGTCTGCACCCGCACAGGGCGGCCCCAAAGTTGATCCGACTAACGGAGCAAGCACAGTCTGATCGCTCGCAGTTCCAATATGTTGATCGGTAGGGAGGATTCCTCCTCCGGCCAAGTGCCCTGGGCAGACAGAACGCCCAGAACGCCACCCCAGCCCAACAGGCTGGCATCCGTGGTGATCACCGTCCACAATAACGGTAGTTGACAGATCGCGTAATAGGCTCGGACTGGCGGTCGATCTTAACAGGAAATCGTGCAGATATCCCAAGATCGCAATTCCCTGCGCCCGCAACAGGGCCAGAACAAGAGCCAGCACCTTGGTAAACACCCTTGGAGCCGGAGCGAGACCAAAAGGTAACGCCACAAACTGATAGTGTTCCTCCACGATTGCGAATCGGAGGTACCTCTGATGACCCTCGAAGATGGGGATGTGTAAATACGCATCCTTGAGGTCGATGGAAGCCAGGAATTGGACGTACCTTGCCCTCCTTCCTGGGCACAGTGAACAGATTCGAATAAAACCCCCGAAACCTGTCGCGATGAGGCACCGGGACGACCACCCCTTGGGCGAGGAGATCCTGAACCGCCCGATTAAGGTTGTGCAACCGATCTGGGGTCAAATGAAGATTTGAGGGAAAGAATCTGTCCGGGAAAGTAATTCGATCTTGTATCGCGATCAAATGATTTCCTGAACCCACCTGTACGGAACCCAGAGCAGCCAAGGTTCTAGGAAACCGCGCAGACGTCCCCCCACCCCTGTAATGGGTGAGGGCGTCCTTTCTGGTAGAGGCAGAAGGACCCGCCGGGCCGGCGTGGTTAGGCTTTGCTTGCCCGCCCAGGGCTTCCTCTGTCCACACTGGCCTTTAAAGGGTTTCCCCTTGTCCTGTGTCTTATATGCGTGGCGAGTAAGAGATTCCACCCGCCTATCCGTTTGGTCCCTGAACACCGGAGAATCCTCCAAGGGCAGGAGAGTGGCCTTGTTCAACCTGAACACCGTGTGATCCACTTTTGGGGACACGGTCCATCGCGAATCCGTAGGAGATGCCAAAGGCTAACGGAACTGAAACTGTTTTAGTACCACAAAAGGGCGCTTTAAATTACGCCATTGTTCGTTCACCGTTTCGTGAAACTCAGCGGGACAAGGAAACACCTGTGCCGCGTTTCGGGTTCTGCGGGTCCCAAAGGAAGACTGCTTACCCAGTGGGTTGGGCTCATCCTCTAAACGTAGTGTCTCGTTAACAGAAGCAATGAGCGCAGACACAGCCGCGCGTTCTTTGGCCGCTTCAGGAGAAGGATCATCCTCCTCCTCCCCTTCCACCTCCATATCAGAATGCAAGGACTAAGACCCCTCAGGGGGTAAACTGTCCAGGGCAACCATATCAGACTCAGAATCAGGGGACAATGAAGTCCTCGCTCTTTTCCTAGAATCCCACTCTGACATCAACAAATCCACCTTGGACGCTAAAGTCGCAAGTGCAGCAGCAAGGGAAGGTGAAGATTCAGGAGTACCTGAATCACTCACCAAGGCTGGGGGGAATTTGCAGTCCTGTGACTCCATGAGAAAAAACAGTATCGCTGGCCCTTTAAGACGCGATCGCTGCGACCCGCCGCAATGCACTGCAATAAGGATCACACTAAAGCACCCCCCTGAGATGGGAAAAGCACTGAAAACAGAAGAATATTCCCCAAAACCAGCAAGAAGAACCCCCAGAAGTGTTCCCACGCTGCTAGAGACGATCTCTGCATACAGTAAAGGAAGTGATGTCTTCTGCAAGAGGCTGAACAGGAATATGTCCAAGAAAAAATGGTTGCCAATGCATCTGAATGGGAGGCTCCGGGAAAATGGCCGCCGAACATGTGCAAAGAAAAACACCTTGCCGCACACAAGATGGCGCCTGAAGGCGCCAAAAAACACTACATAGAGAGCTACAGAAAGTGCCCACAGTGAGGCCAGAGCAGCTGCCCACACCCAAAATGGCGGACCCGCAGTTATATGCACCGCAGCGGTCCACACCGCCATGTCTGCACTCCCAAACACACTAACCCCCACAGACCCCCCCCATGACGAACCAGGCGCCAAGAGGCCCCCGCAGGGACTGGGAGGGATGCGAGACATGAGGGGGGAGCACAGACATCAGCAGACTGTCATCCCCAAACAGAGGCCCCACACAATATCATGGGCGGCAGCCAAAATAGGATGCGTCACACGATCGAGAAACCGCATGTTGAGGCATCCCAGGGAGGTAGCCACCTTGCAGGCTGGTGCCCCTGGGGACAGGGGCAGGTCGTTTGCTAGGCCAGGGCGCACGCATAGCCCGCTAAACGCTCGATGGCTGGCTGGGATTCCATAAGATCCTCTGTCCTGGAGTATCACGACGACCAGTCCGATTCCCAGCTCCGCAAACACTGTAGTCTTCCGAAGATCCGACTAACTAAGCGCTGACAAAATAAAAAGCTAGTAATGCAAATAAAAACACTTTGCAGAAAATAAAAGTAATAAAACAGAAAAAAGGCTGAGACATGTAGCCCCAGCACAGGGAAGCCTATCTTACTCCTAACTAGGCAGAAGACAAACTGAGTTGGGATGGCTGATAGCAGGGGGTTATTGGACCAAAGGGACAGCCCCCTACAGGTGTGTCTATGTAAATTGCTTTGTTTTAACAAGTCTTATGCCTAGCTTGCTCCTGTGGATAGGAGGTCAATACCCATCAGTGAAGACTGTATGAGTGGGGGGCGACTGTCAGAGGACGTAAGAGAAAAATTATTTTTTCTTTTAGTCATTTTTCAGACACCTGTGACAAAAAAATGAAATAGTCAATGGGCTCAACATGCCTCTCAGGACATTCCTTAGGATGTCTACTTTCCAGAAAGGGATACTTTGGGGAAGGGGGGGGGGGGGTTGTGCTGCCCTGCTATTTTAGCACTTCAAGAAATCAGTCACAAAGTAAAAGCTGCATAAATTCCAGTATTTACACCATAGCTTGTAGACGCTATAACTTTAGCTTATGCTTATTGAGATTTTTTTTTGTCAAAGACCTATAGCTAAATACATTTTGGCCAAAATATATGACAAAAATTGAGTATATTGGATATTTTTTAAAAGACAAAGTAGAAAATGTCATCTTTTCTCAAAATTGTCGCTCTTTATTAATATTGCAAAAAATAAAAAGCGCAGAGGTGATCAAATACCACCAAAAGAAAGTTTGTGGGAAAAAAAGGACGTAAATTTAATTTGGGTACAGCATTGCATGACCGCGCAATTGTCAGTTAAAATCACGCAGGTCCAAGTTGAAAAAAAAAAAAAAAAAGTGGCCTGGTCATTAAGGGGCAAATCATTAAGGGGCAAATCCTTCCGGTCCAGAAGTGGTTAAACAATCTTTTCTGGAAGATGGTATACCCCTAAGAAATATAATAGCTCTTGGTACAGATGGTGCAAGTGTACTCTGTACTATCCCGTTTCAGAGTAGAGTAGCGTTATATTTTTCACATTCACTGCACCTGTCATGTTGCTGCCTTGTGTGCTGCAGATGCCTGTAAAGCCATACCAAAAACTGTAGAGCAACTTTGCAGAGACATACATAGCCACTTTACACATAGTTGTAAACATTTACAGTTGTATCATGAATTTCAGGAATTTGTAGATGCAGATTGTCTAAAGATTCTACAGCTTTATGCTACCAGATGGCTTTCAATGCTAGATTGTGTCAACCGCATTCTGAATCAATATGATGCCCTGTTAAGTTATTTTCAGTCAAGTGATGATACTGATCGCTTGGTAACTGTGGACAGAATAAGCATTAAGCTACAGGATCCTATCACTAAGTGCTACTTTTTGTTTCTTCAAGCAGTGTTTCCAAATTTCACACAGTTCAATAAAATTTTCCAGAGCAATTCACCTATGTTGCCTGACTTATACTTTAAGTACTGCCAACTGCTGAAAAGTCTTATGGGCTACTTTATCAGGCCAGACCTGTTGGTTTACATTCAAAATGATGCACTGATTCATTTTGACCACACTAATAGTGCAAACTTCAAATCGACAGATGGGATTTTTATTGGATACCAAACAAGAGAACATTTATCTACAGTAGATCATTTGTCAGCTGTTCACCAGTTCATGGTGCAAGTAACGACATTTTACACAAGAGCTGTAACTGTAATTAAAAAATGGATTCCCATTGGAAACCAAATCATTAAGCTGTTGGCTTTACTAAAAACCTTCAAACTGGTCTACTGTAAATTCTGGAGACATTATAGAACTTGCCAAGCATTTTCCACAAATTCTTTCCCCACCTGAGTTTGAAGCACTGCATGCTGAATTTATAGAATACCAAGCGACAGATTTTAGTGATGATCCTGACACTCACACTTATGATTCTTATTGGCACATGGTAGGACAAATCTGTAGTATCGATTTTGGGCAGTCTGAAAAAACCTAAATTCCCACATGTGGTTAAATTTGCACTTTATTAAACTGTAAACATAAGTCACCGTGTGTGTCTTCTGCTGCTGGTAAGGACAAAGATGTGGTGGTGGTGGTGGAGGAAGAAGAATGACTGCAGAAGGTCCAATTGATTTCTTTCAGATGTACAACACATTTTAAAAGACAGGAATATTCTGTTCTGTTACATTTTTAAAACATGGATTACTGAGGTCATTGTAGCCGTATTAGTGCACTTGCGACAGAGACAAATGAGTACTGTCCGTGATACTTTTTTTATTTGCACTAACATACAATTTTTCAGGACACGCTTTCGTGGTATGTCCCCTTCTTCAAGATCTAAGCAGTACTGATTCACAAAATGTTTAGCAGAATGGTAAAAAAACACAAAATCTCTAAGCCAAAGGAAAAAAAAAGAGAAAACCAAACAAATTTAACTGGCAATGGTAATAAAACTAGCATAGATAGTGAAATAAGACAGAGGGAGAGCTGAAGACAGGGGGGAAGGTGGGGGGGGGGGGGGGGATAGTCACAGAGGGGGGTCGTAAAACTGTGGGATAATGAGTAAGGAAACCTATATCTAAATTTAAGCCATTTATTTTTTGTGTCAAAAAGAAGTATCATTCCTAATTCAAAAATTTTCCTTTTCTGGATAGTTCTGAAATTCCCTTTAAGAACGAAAACATTGAGGTCTTCTATAGTGTGGTCCGGTTGTGGAAAATGATGTCCCACAGGTGTGCAGAAACTATCTTCTTTATGTTCCTTGATGGTATATCTGTGCAAATTCATCCTCGCTTGCAACTTCTGTCCTGTTTCGCCTACATCCTTTGCTACATCTTTTGCATTGGATGAGGTACACAAAATTACTGGAGGTGCAGTTTTATGATCCTGTTATATTGAAGGTCCCATTTGTGTGTGTGACACTTTTAGACAGATTGATCTGGTTGCACAGTTTGACACAAAAAATAATGGCTTAAATTTAGATATGGGTTTCCTTACTCATTATCCCACAGTTTTACGACCCCCCTCTGTGACTATCCCCCCCACCTTCCCCCCTGTCTTCAGCTCTCCCTCTGTCTTATCTCACTAACTATGCTAGTTTTATTACCATTGCCAGTTTAATTTGTTTATGTTTGTTTGGTTTTCTCTTTTTTTTCCTTTGGCTTAGAGATTTTGTGTTTTTTTTACTATTCTGTTAAACATTTTGTGAATCAGTACTGCTTGGATCTTGAAGAAGGGGACATACCCCGAAAGCTTGTCCTGAAAAACTGAATTTTTGTAAAATCTTACCGTAAAATTCCTTTCTCGGAGTCCTCCGACAGTCACCGCCCCTCACATAGTCTTCACCAATGGGTATTGACTTCCGCTCCACAGGAGTAGCTAGGCATAAGACTTGTTTGAAACAAAAGCTTTTAGCATAAACACACCCATGGGGGCTGTCCCACTAGAGCTGCACGATTAATCGTTCTGGGATCGCGATCTCGATCCACCCCCCTATGCGATCTCCATCACGAATATCGGCGATTCTGGGGGTGGGGTTATTTCACGGCCGCACCTCCGTCACGCCTCCTCTATGACGCGGCGGGCCGCACCTCCGTCACGCTTCCTCTATTCAGCGCTCTGCAGATGACGAGGCAGGCCGCACCTCCGTCACGCCTCCTCCATTCAGTGCTCTGCAGATGACGCGGCAGGATGCACCTCCGTCACGCCTCCTCCATTGAGCACTCTGCAGATGACACGGCAGGCCGCACCTTCGTCACGCCTCCTCAATTCAAGTCTGCAGATGACGCGACGGTGTCTTCCGTCCCACCTCAGCCCCGCCTGCTCTGTCCCCGGAAGTGACGAGGTCCTATTTGTTCACGGGTCCGAGAAAATTATGGCATGATGAGCTTTCCATGAGGTAATCAAGGACAGAGGAGGGGAGGGAGAGAGGGGAAAACCCTAAAAAATAAATAATTAAATGTATATTGTAATGAATGAATGAATTTATATATATATATATATATATATATATATATATATATATATATATATATATATATATATATATATATATATATATATATATATATATATATATATATATATATATTTCATTATAATATACATTTTTTTTTTCATTTTTTTTTTTTTAGGGATTACATTTTCTGCACATAACACTACCTTTTCAGCATTTTTACTTGTGAATTATCAATATAATAATTAATGACATTATTTTCATTATATTATTTATTGTATTATATATATATATATATATATATATAATAAATAATATAATGAAAATAATAATTTAATTATTATTATATTGATAATTCACAAGTAAAAATGCTGAAAAGGTAGTGTTATGTGCAGAAAATGTAATCCCTAAAAAAAAAAAAAAAAAAATAAATGTATAAATATACGTGGTGCTGAGAATCGTGAGTGAATCGTGATCTTTATTCCACGCAAAAAAATCGTGATTCTCATTTTTGCCAGAATCGTGCAGCTCTATGTCCCACTGGTCAATACTCCCCTGCAGTAAGCCATCCCAACTCAGTTTGGTAGCATAGCAGTATGTGTACAAGAAAAAACCCCAAAAGAGGGGCGGGAGCGGAGACTGTCGGAGGACTCAGAGAAAGGAATTTTTCGGTAAGATTTTACAAAAATTCCGTTTTCTCTTACGTCCTCCGACATTTGCCGCCCCTCACATAGTCTTCACCAATGGGATGTCCCAAAGCAGTGTAGACATGAGGGGTGGGAGACGCAACCGTAGAAAAGGCAACGCAGTACCCACATCAGAGAAAGGAACCTTACACGCACAGTAAGAGAACCTTCTGGGCAACAGAAACAGGCTCAACAGGAGCAACAGCCCAGGAAAGCAAATAACCCAGGGTATAAACAACCCCAACCGCCATGGACCCACAAAAAAACAAGGGTTCCCTTTGGCTCTGCCGCACTGAGAACTTTGCGGCCAAAGGAGGCATCAGCCACCTGGGTCACCGAGGCTTGATGCAGGTAGGCCCAGGACATACTTAGTGATCTGGTAGAGTGCGCCTTAACAGGAAAGGGCGGAACCCGCTCCTTCAAAGCATAGGCCTGGACAATCTTCTGTCTGATCCATTTGGCAATGGTCGCCGCAGACGCAGCCATGCCCTTCCAAGGTCCCTTAGGAAGGACAAAGAGGGAATCCGATTTCCGAAAAGACTCAGTGGACGACAGGTAAACCCTGATTGCCCTGACAACATCCAAGGAATGCAATGCAACCTCCTTCGGATGCTTAGGCTTCGCACAGAGCGAAGGCAAAACAATGTCCTCATTAAGGTGAAAGTCAGACACCACCTTAGGGAGAAATGACGAATGAGGTCGCAAGACCACCTTATCCTTATGAACCACCAGGTAAGGAGAGCGGCAAGACAACGCCAACTACGACACCCTGCGAGCCGAGGGATCGCCACCAGAAAGGCAACCTTCTTAGACAGCAGAAGCAACGATATCTCCTGGATGTTTTCAAAGGGAGAACGCTGTAACACGGATAGAACCAAGTTCAAATCCCATGTAGGTAAAGGCTCCCTCCGGGGAGGGGCCAAATGTCGCACACCTTGAATGAAGGTGCGAATTAAGGAATGAGACGCCACTGGGCATTGAAAAAGAAAAGCCAGTGCAGACACCTGGCCCTTAATCGTGGCTAGCGCCAGGCGCTGATCCACATCCGTCTGTAGGAAAGCCAACACTCTCATCACCGAGAATGAGCGAGGAGAAAATCCCCTGGACCTACACCAGGCAAAATAAGCTTTCCAAGTACGGTAATAAATCTTACCAGATACTAGCCTTGATTAAAGTAGGAATGACCTCTGGGGAGAGACCCGTCTCGCAGGACCTGGCTTTCAACAGCCAGGCCGTTAAAGCCAGCGACTGTAAAGCAGGATGGAAGATCGGTCCCTGAGACAGTAGATCTTCCCGCATCGGCAGCCGCCAAGGAGGCTCGACCGCCAGGTGAACAATGTCCGCGTACCAGGACCGGCGTGGCCAGTCTGGTGCCACTAGAATCACCAAGTTCGGTTCCGAGGTCAGCCTGCGGAGGAACCTGGACAACAACTGAAGCAGAGGAAAGGCATACATCAGATGATACTGATGCCAAGGGGCCACCAGCGCATCCGAGGCGTCCGCCTGAGGATCGCGCGTTCTTGCCACGAACCTTTCCACCTTGTGGTTTAGCCGAGACGCTAACAGATCTACGTCTGGGGATCCTCACTTCGCACACAGCATTTCGAAGACCTCCGGGTGTAGGGACCATTCCCCCTGATCCAGGGTCTGGCGGCTTAGATAATCTGCCTGCCAGTTCTCCACACCCGGAATGTGAACTGCTGAAATCGCCGGGACATGAGTCTCGGCCCAAGACAGAATGTTGGACACCTCCCGGGCCGCCCGGGCACTCCTGCTGCCCCCTTGGTGGTTGATGTAAGCTACCGCGGTAGCATTGTCCGTCTGTACCCGTACAGGACGGCCCTGAAGTTGATCTGACCACTGGAAGAGACAGAGCTGGATCGCTCTTAATTCCAACACGTTGATCGGAAGGAAGGATTTCTCCTCCGACCAAGTGCCCTGGGCAGACAGGTTGCCCAGGACTCCACCCCAGCCCGACAGGCTGGCATCCGTGGTAATCACTGTCCACAGTAACGGACGGAAGGATTTTCCTTCCGACACAGCCGGGGACTGAAGCCACCACAGAAGATCCTATCTGGTCTGGCGACTCAACGAGACACTCAGATCCAAGGACTGAGGTAGCCTGTCCCACCTGGCCAGTATCTCCGCTTGGAGAGACCGAGTGTGAAACTGAGCAAACGGTATCGCCTCGAAGGCCGATACCATCAACCCCAGGCACCGCATACAGGTCCTGAGCGATGAGGATTCGTTGTCCCTGAGGGACCTGATCTCGTTCTGAAGGATCCGGAGCTTGTCCTCCGGCAGAAACACTCTTGAGCAGAGTCCAGAACCATTCCCAGATAAGGAAGACGAAACGAAGGAGACTTCTGAATGTTGATGGTCCAACCGAACTCCTGGAGCGTCTGTACTGTAGTTGACAGATCGCACAACAGGCTCTGACTGGCACTCAATCTTAACAGAAGATCATCCCAAGACCGCAATGCCCTGTGCCCTCAACAGGGCCAGAACAGGCGCCAGCACTTTGGTAAAGACCCTTGGAGCCGAAGGGAGACCGAAAGGTAACGCCACGAACTGATAGTGGTCCTCCGCAATGGCGAACCGGAGGTACCTCTGACGACCCTCGAAAATGGGGATGTGCAGGTACGCATCCTTCAGGTCGATAGAGGCCAGGAATTCCCCTGGACTCAGGGAGGCCACCACTGAGCGAAGGGATTCCATGCGGAACTTCCGAACGCGCACAAAGCGATTCAGAGCTTTCAAGTCCAGGATAGGACGCACCTTGCCCTCCTTTCGGGGCACAGTGAACAGATTTGAGTAAAACCCCCAAAACCTGTCCCGATGAGGCACCGGGACAATCACCCTCTGGGCGAGGAGGTCCTGCACCGCACGATGCAGGTCCTGCAGACGCCCAGGGGTCAAATGAAGATTTGAGGGAAAGAATCTGTCCGCCGGCCGTGAAAGGAATTCGATCTTGTATCCTCATCGAATGATCTCCTGAACCCACCTGTCCGAAATACGGAGCAGCCAATGTTGGAGGAAACGGGTGAGGGCGCCCCTTCAGGCAGAGGCGGAGTGAGCCGCCGTACCGGCATGGCCGAACTTTCCTTGCCCGCCCAGGGCTTCTTCTGGCCACCTTGGCCCTTGAAAGGTTTCCCCTTGCTTTGAGGCTTAAAGGCACGAAAGGACCCCTGAGAGGGTCTAAAGGCGGGACCCCGCTTGCTGCGAAAAGACTTGTTCTTCAGATTCTGGGGCAGCAGATTGCTTTTGCCCCCAGTGACTCCTTTCACCAAAGTATCTAAAGCCTCGCCAAAAAGGCGAGACCTTGCATAGGGAAAATCAGCCACCGTCTTCCGTTACGTCAGGTCAGCCGACCAGCTCTTCAGCCAGATCAGTCGACGGTTAAGCACCGCAACACTAGACAGGCGTGCAGCCAAAGGGGCCTCATTTAAGGCCGCATCGCACAAAAATATGACCCCTTGATGAATTTGGTCCACCATTGCCAGCGTAGCAGGTGGGGCAGAGTCAGACACTAGTGTGCGTCTAAGCACCTTAGTCCAGTCCGCCACCACCTGAGCCACCATGACAGAAGCGAAAATAGGTTTGAGCATGGAACCCGCAACCGTGTAGGCATGGCGAGCCAGAGACTCCAACCTCCTATCCGTAGGATCCCGGAACACCGGGGTATCTTCAGTGGGAACCAAAGTAGCCTTGTTTAACATGGCCACAGCGTGATCCACCTGGGGGGGCCACACACCAGCGCGCATCCGTAGATGGAGAAAAGGGGTAAAGCAGTTTAAACCGACTAGGCACCGTGAAAGGGCGTTTTAAACTGCGCCCATTGTTCATTCACCGTGTGATGAAACTCAGCAGGACAGGGAAAAACCTGCGCCGACTTGCGGGTCCTATGTGTACCAAATGAGGACACAATGCCCGGAGGAGAGGGCTCATCCTCCAAATGTAGTGTTTCTTTTACAGAAGAAATCAATGCATCCATATTAGCGCGTTCTTCAGGCGACCCCGGGGAAGATTCATCAACTCCCTCCACCTCCCCCTCAGATCCTAGAGGGTCCAGGGACGAGCGAGACCCTGAAAAGGGCACGTCAGCCACAGCAGCCACATGACCATCTGAATCAGAGGAGAAAGATAATCTAGGCCTTTTCCTAGCAGCCCATTCAGCCATCAGCACCTCCATTCTTGACACCAAAGTCGCCACCACAGCGACCAAATTAGGTATAACGGGGGGTTCAGCAGAACTGGGGTCCCCCACCAAGGCTGGGGGGAATTTGCTGTCCTGAGAATTCATTGCAAAAAAACAATGAGTAAAAGTACTGGCCCCTTAAAAGCGCTGCGGATAGCGCAGCCACCGCTATAAGCACAGTGTACACAGACCCCCAAAAAGGGACAAAACTGAGTCAGGAAGGACAAAATAGAGAGATATGGAAGAGACAGTCTGCAGAGCCCCACAGAGTGTTACCACACCGATCGCTGCTCTAGAGGAAAAGGAAGTGAGGTCACCAGAGGCTGAACTATATGCTGCAAGGCTAAGGGAAAATGGCTGCCCATAGGAATAAATGGGAGGCTTCGGCAAGATGGCCGCTGACATGTGCTCGGAATGATCGTTCTGCCACACACAAGATGGCGCCAGATGGACAAAACCACTACATGTCAAGCTATTGGAAAAGCCCACAGTGAAGCCAGACATGCTGCCCACATCCAAAATGGCGGACCGCGCAGTTTTTAGCCGCAGCGGTCGCCTCACACACAGTCTGCACCTCCCAAACACTAAAAGTGACACAGGAGAGGGGCCCCCACACCACACAGTGCCAGCAGTGCATTAAAGAAGACCCCCGCAGGGATCACATCAGGGAGCCCCACAAACGCACAGACATGAGGGGACACAGAGCAACACAGGACTGCCACCCCAGACAGAGGTCCCCACACAGAAAAGTACTTACCTGTACCGGATGGCATGGGGTGCCTCTAAGAACGGAAAGCCTCTGTCCTCAGATGACAGGGAATGCCGTCAGCCAAAAACGCAGGACACTGCAGCACAGAACCGCAGATGTGTCCAGTGAGGTAGCCATCTCACACCCTGCATCCCTGCTGCGAGCAGGGATGGGTCATTCATAGCGCCAGGGCGAACCATAGCCGAACACTCGATGGCGGGCTGGGGATTCATCTGACCCTCTGCCCTGGAGAGCCAGGGCGGCCAGTCCGATTCCCAGCTCCACATGATCCATCTTCATCCGAAGATCCGACTAAACTAAAGCTGACAAAATAAACAGCTAGTAAAGTAAAGAAAAAAAGTGACATTTTTGCAAAATAAAAATCAGAAGAAAAGATGAGAAGGCTGAGACTGTAGCCCCAGCACAGGAAAGCCTGACTACTCCCAACGCTAGGCAGAGACAAACTGAGTTGGGATGGCTTACTGCAGGGGGGGTATTGACCAGTGGGACAGCCCCCATGGGTGTGTTTATGCTAAAAGCTTTTGTTTCTAACAAGTCTTATGCCTAGCTACTCCTGCGGAGCGGAAGTCAATACCCATTGGTGAAGACTATGTGAGGGGCGGCGACTGTCGGAGGACGTAAGAGAAAATTGTATGTTAGTACAAATAAAAAAAAGTATCACGGACAGTACTCAATTGTCTCTGTTTACATTGTAAAAATTATAGGGATAACTGTCTCCACAAAAGTTGCTAAATGTGTCTTTGCCAAAAAGTAATTTTGCTTCAGTTTTTCAAACCAGTTATCTGTCACTATGTTAGGAAAGGACACACTTTGTTCTTTTGTCAAATGGGCAAAAATGACACATTTACAAAATAGCTGTTGTCAGTGGAACAGGAGGTGAAGGAAAACCTTCACATGGGGACACCTTTTGCATTGTCCACTGCTGTAAGGTAGAAATTACATTCTTTCTTGCTATTTTGTAAAAATGCATTATTTTGCAATTTCATATGTTGAAAAGACTGATTGTGTTTATTGCTGTCTGTGACCAAGACTAGGGAGATTTATTCTCTATTTTTGTCCTGTTTACTTGTATCACCAAAAGCAAACTTGATTCCAGAACAGACATAGAGAGGCGAATCTTTAAAATTTTGTCGACATAAATACTGGTGATCCTGTCGGCTACCAAGATTTTACCTTACTTTCTGTGGTGGCCATGGTATCTCTCCAGTTGGATATACAGTGGATATAGGAAAATCTCCCCTCTTTAAAAATCATATTTTTGTTGCTTTGCAGCCTGAAATGAAATTTTGTTTTATCCAGCTGCATTTACTTTTAGCACCCAAGTGAAAGATATACCACCAGCATGTCAGAAAATAAAACAGAATCAGTGAGTTGGAAAAGATCGCACACCCCCCTTGTGTCAATAGAGTCTAGAGATGTGCAAAGCTAATAGAGAGACATATCCCAACAGACCAAAGGCTGGAATTCAAGCAAAAGGGGGTCCAACAAAATGACACAAAGGGGTGGTTCTTTTTACAACTCAGTGCTTCTGTTTGATATTTGTTTGTAATATGTTTGTGTTTTTGGCTGGCATCTTCTAAGAGGGGATATTACTGGGGGTCCCCATTGGTAGGTAATGTAAGAGGGGATGTTACTGGGGCTCCCTCCCCACTGACAACCAATGTAAGAGGATGTTACTGGGGCTCTGCACTAACAACCAGTGTATGGGATGCTACTGGGGGAAGACTCTGATGTAAGAGGAAACTTTAATGTAAAGGGGAACTCTAAAGGGGGCCCTGCATCTGTCTTCATTTCAGGCTGCAAAACAACAAAATGTGATTCTTTTCTATAACCACTGCAGGTGACAAAAAAGATGGGTTATATTAACCCGCTCTAACTATATCAAAAAATAATATTATTTTACCTTGAAATCTCCCCTAAACACATTGTTAATTCCATATTGTATGTGTTGTAACATAAATACTGAAATTTGCACTTAAAATGTAATTTTTGTAAGTTTTGAAAATGGCAGTAAACACGTGGCTGTGCCAGTAAATTTTGGGTGTTGTGTTAGTAAATTTTAATCTGGTAGGTTGGGAACACTGCATATGATATAAATTTTGAACTTACAGCGGGAGAGGTTTGTCTTTAACCACTTTACATCTGCCTGCAGTAATATTACTGCGGCAGAGTGGCTCGTTATCGTACGACGACGTAGTACTCCCCCTTTCTCGGCGGCGCGCGCGCCGCCGGAGGCTCGCTCCCGCTGTATTCAGTCACAGCGGGAGTCGGGCCAGGGGAGGAGCAGCGGCGATCGCCGCTGCTCTTCCCCGATTGCCGGGGATCTAGTGTGGAGATCCGCCTGCTTGTGTAAACACAAGCGGGCGGATCTCCTAAGTGACAGGCAGGGTCAGATTGCAGGGTTCAGCATAGCTGAACCCTGGATCTGTCCTTGTGTCACATAGTCACCTCCCCCCACACACGTCAGTAAGCACCAGGCATACATTAACCCCTCTCTCTCCAATAAAATTAACCCCTTCCCTCCCAGTGTCATTTTTACAGTAACAGTGCATATATATAGCACTGATTACTGCAGTAATGTCACTGGTACCCCCAAAAGTGTCAAAAATGTCAGTCAAGGGTCCGATCTGTCCGCTGCAATGTCGCAGTCTCGCAAAAAAAAAAATGGATTTTTGTAAGAACTTACCGTAAAATCCTTTTCTCTTAAGCTCATTGACAGACGTAGTCTTCTTGATTCTCAAGAGCTGGGTTATGTTGTCTCCGCAGGAGTAGGACTAGGCAGAATGACAAAACGTTCTGGCTCCACCCTAGGGGGCAGTCCCTGAGGGTATATCCTCCCTCTCTCTGCTACAGGGAATCAGTTCTGTTTAAAGCAGTACAGAGAAATTAACCCAACCCAACTCAATGATAGAGGGGCGGGTACTACGTCTGTCAATGAGCTTAAGAGAAAAGGATTTTACGGTAAGTTCTTACAAAAATCCATTTTTCTCTATCGCTCATTGACAGACGTAGTCTTCTTGATTCTCAAGAGCTGGGACATCCAGAAGCAGTGCCACAAATGAGGGGTGGGATTGACAAAATCAAATCCAATCTAGTAGGCCCAACCGGTGCCAAACTAGAAGTTTTAAAGGCTCATTATAAACAAAGAATGAGACTAAAAGAAAAAATTTTCCAACGGAAAAAAACCCTTGAGGTAGACCACTGGTCTCCTCAAATTGCGGCCTGCAAAACCTTGCGGCCAAATGAGGCATCAGACGATGCCATTACATCAACTTTATAATGTTTAGAGAAGGTATGCACCGACGACCAGGTAGCCGCCTTGCACACCTGGACCACTGACGCCTGATGGCGAAAGGCCCATGACGCACTAAGTGCCCGAGTGGAGTGCGCCTTAACAGGCAACGGGGGCTCCCGACCCTTAATAGAATAAGCCTGTACTACCGTCTGTCTGATCCATTTGGAAATGGTCGCGGCAGATGCAGGCAACCCCTTTTTGGGTCCATCTGGGATCACAAAAAGTGAATCCGTCTTGCGAAACGAGTCTGTCGTTTTCAAGTATACCCTGATCGCCCGGACCACATCCAAGGAGTGCAAAGCAAATTCCCGAGGATGACTGGGCTTAGGACACAGGGAAGGTAATACAATTTCTTCATTCAGATGAAATTCTGAAACTACTTTTGGTAGGAAGGATGGATTCGGACGAAGAACCACCTTATCTCTATGAACCACCAGATATGGTGAACGACAAGATAATGCGGCCAGTTCTGACACCCTGCGTGCAGAAGTAATAGCCACCAAGAAGGCCACCTTCTGGGACAACGTGGGTAGAGGAATCTCCCTAATATCTTCAAAGGGAGGTTTCTGAAGAACCGACAACACTAAATTAAGATCCCAGGGGGGTAACGGCGCGTGCACTGGCGGAGCCAGATGTCGCACCCCCTGGATGAAATTCCGCACCAAGGAATGAGTAGCCAAAGGCTTCTGAAAGAAGATGGCTAATGCTGAGACCTGACCCTTGATAGTACTCAAGGCCAGTTTCTGCTCAACCCCTTGTTGCAGAAAAGCCAATATTCGACTAATCGAATAAGACCGAGGACGGAACCCCAAAGGTTCACACCATGCAATGTAGGACTTCCATGTGCGATGATAAATCTTTCTGGAAGTCGCTTTCCTTGCTTCAACTAGAGTAGGAATAACTGAAGCTGACAAACCTTTGTCCTTCAGCACCTGGGTCTCAATAGCCAGGCCGTTAAAGCCAGCGATCGTAAAGCAGGATGGAAGATCGGTCCCTGAGACAGTAGATCCTCCCTGAGAGGAAGTCTCCATGGGACGTCCGCCACCAGTCTGACCATGTCGGCGTACCAAGCTCGACGAGGCCAGTCCGGAGCTACCAGGATTACTGGGATTCCTTCCTCCTCTACCCTGCGAAGAAGTCTTGGCAGTAACGCGAGAGGAGGGAAGGCATATATTAGCTGGTATTGCCCCCACGGGGCGATCAGTGCGTCTGCGGTTTCTGCTAGAGGATCGCGGGAGCGAGCCACGAATCTCTGAACTTTCCTGTTGAATCGTGATGCCAACAGATCCACATCCGGTGTGCCCCACCGTAGGCACAACTGGTGGAAAACGTCTGGATGGAGGGACCATTCCCCCTGATCCAGGGTCTGACGGCTGAGATAATCTGCCTGCCAATTCTCCACCCCCGGAATGAACACCGCAGAGATTGCTGGAACAAATCGTTCCGCCCAGCGAAGAATGCAAGCCACTTCTTTGGCCGCTCGGACACTCTTGGTGCCCCCCTGATGATTGACATAAGCCACGGCCGTGGCATTGTCCGACTGGATCCGAACCGGGCTGCCCTGGAGCTGCTCGGTCCAGTGAATCAGACAAAGTCTGATCGCTCTCAGTTCCAATACATTTATCGGTAATCTGGATTCTTCCGGGGACCAAAGTCCCTGGACAGATAACTGACCAAGAATTCCTCCCCATCCGGATAGACTGGCATCCGTGGTCACCATCGTCCAATATATTGGCAGAAATGACTTTCCCTGGCTGAGCATTGGAGACCGAAGCCACCAAACCAGAGACTCTCTGGTCTGTTTGCTCAATCGTATCTGATTGTCCAGGGATTCCGGATTCCGATTCCATCTGAGAAGAATCTCTTGCTGAAGAATTCGGGTATGGGACTGGGCAAATGGGACTGCTTCGAATGAAGCCACCATCAACCCCAGAACCCTCATGCACGTCCGAAGGGAAGACCAGCTGTTGGACAGTAACAACTGGACTGCTGATTGAATCTTTCGAAGTTTCCCTACCGGAAGGAAAACTCTCGTCCTGACTGTGTCTAGAATTAGACCCAGATATTCGAGCCTCTGGGTGGGAACCAGAAATGACTTTTGCTGGTTCACCAGCCACCCGAATTCCTGTAAAGAAATCATAGTAATTTCTATGTTTTGTAGCAAGGTCTGAGGAGATTCTGCATGAAGCAGAAGATTGTCTAGGTAACCTAGAATCGATATACCTCTTTGGCGCAGAAGTGCCAACATAGGGGCCAACACCTTTGTGAAGACCCGCGGAGCCGTGGCGAGACCGAAAGGTAACGCCACAAACTGATAGTGGTTCTCCTCTACGGAAAAGCGTAGAAAACGCTGATGTCCTGCGAAAATGGGAATGTGAAGATAGGCGTCCTTGATGTCTATGGACGCTAGGACATCCCCTGGATGCAGGAAGGCTGCTACCGTGCGAATGGACTCCATTCTGAATCTTCTTATGTTGACGAAAGAATTGAGCGCTCTTAAGTCCAGAATTGGACGCACTTTGCCCTCTTTCCTGGGTATTGTAAACAGGTTTGAATAAAACCCTTGAAACCGTTCTGTCCAAGGAACGTGGACTACCACTCCTTGTTGTAGTAGATCTGTGACTGCTCTCCGCAGATCTTCTAGACGATCCGGAGATAGTCGGATATTGGAAGGGAAGAATCGCGCCGGTGGGAGAGATCGAAACTCGATCTTGTACCCTGACTTTATGACTTCGCAAACCCATTTGTCCGGGATTCTGGAAAGCCATGGATCCGGGAACCGGCGAAGACGTCCCCCCACCCCAGTTATGGGTGGGGGCGCACCTTCAGGCTTTGGATGGTTTATCTTCGGGTCTGGAGGGGGCGGGCTTTTGCTTGCCCGACCACCGACCCCTGACGCCTCCTGCAGGAGCTTTGGAGGACTTAGTTTTTTCACCCGCTGGACGAAAAAACCTCTTGTGAGCAGAAAAAGAAGGCCCTCGTCTTTGACGAGTTCCTTTACCTTTAAAATTTTGCGGTAAAAAGGTGCTTTTTCCACCGGTGAGATCCTTAATGATCTCATCTAAGTTGGCTCCAAATAGACGCTCTCCTGAAAAGGGGATATTAGCCAATGCTTTTTTGGAACCTTGGTCGGCTATCCAACCTTTTAGCCACAGTGTACGCCTGAGAACCACTGCCGAGACTGATGCTCGCGCCATTAATGGAGTGGCGTCTAACGCCGCATCACATACAAACTGTAACCCCTGTATCATTTGTTCCAACAAATCTGATACCGCCTGAGGGACTTCTTCTAAGTCCCGGCGTAACCACTTGGTCCATTCAGTTACAGCCTGCGAAACCAGACCAATAGCAATTATTGGCCTGAAAGCTGATCCAATCAAGGAAAACATGGTGCGAGACATAGCTTCTATCTTGCGATCCACTGGATCTTTAAAAGACGGAGCGTCTTCTAAAGGAATAACCGTGGCTTTATTCAATCTAGCAATAGGTGAATCCACCACAGGTGGTTCTGTCCATTTCTTAATAAGGGTTTCCTCAAACGGATAACGCCTGTCAATGCGTTTGGAAATATTAAAAGTGCGTTTTGGCAGACGCCATTCTTCATCGATTGGATTGCCAAAACATTTGGGCAATGGAAAAACCTTTGCCACTTTGATGCGCTTTTTAGTCCCAAAAGGGATCTCAGTTTCAGCTATTTCTGATGGAATACCCTGTAACCTTAAAGTCTCTTGAACAGATACAATGAGTGCGTTTACCAACGCTTCCTCTCGGGCTATGGCAGATGCCGAAACATCCTCCTCACTGTCTGAAGAGACAGGACCCGAGACACCAATACCAGATGAAGTACCTGCAACTGCAGAAATAGGCTCAGAGTCTGAATCCGAGGTTTCAGATAATAGGGGGTTAGGCGGGGGTCGCTTTCTTGCGCCCTGTCCCTGACAAGCCACTTCCACCCGGGACACAAAAGTTTCCATAATAGCTGACAAAGATTCAATTGTCAATGGGGTGCTGGAGGATCCCGCAGACCCCTCGAGGGGATCCGGAGGAGATACATGAGTGGCAGGGTCCATGTTAATACAGTACACTTTGCCAGCAATAAACAAAAAAACTTTTCTTTTTTTTTTTTGTGTGTCTCCCCCTAGCGCAATAGCGCCCCTCAGAGTACCTGCTTCTCGATCCCAGAGAGAGAGAGAGGGACCCCCAAGGCTCACCAACCGATGCAGTGCAGTTTCCAACAAACTGCAGCCAGCGTCTGTCTTACACAGACTGGAAGGAGCTGTTTGCTTTTTCCCGGGCAGAAGGCGTGGCTCCGCCCCCTGTGTACGCCTTCTGGCGTTCCCAGCCCTCCACGAGGAAGCTGGGCTCACAAAACATGGCCGCCCCCATAGAAGAGACATAAGACTCCAAAAACATGGCGGCCGGCGTGACCTGAGGACATATATGTATTCGGTCTACGGCAAAATGGCGGCGGACCGCTGATATCGTCTTCCCAGCACATCCACCTGCACTCTGCTGAGAGGTGACATATGGATCTACAGAGATACACTGCACAAAAGGTAGGATTATACCTCCTATGTCTGCTGTAATGTTACAGTCTGCTGGGTAGAGTGTTAGCTCTTGAACCAAGTCCACTTCCCACAAACACATGCTGTATTACAAGGGGGACTTGTAAGTGTCAGATATATACTGACCATATATGGAGGGGCCCATAATATATACTGCCTCATAAATGAGGAAAAAAAGGGAACGTTTTACTCACCATACCGAACCGACAGGCACCCTCTCTTCATAATACCCTCTCCACCGGGGTGGGGGTTTGTGGACGCCTCGACTCTCTGGTCCTGGCGTCCAAGCGAGCTTTAACTCGCAAAGTCAGTCCCTTTACTGGGACTCCGTCGCGGCCGACTCAGCGCACTGGTCTGCACGCGCCTTTTAGGCAGAAACCGGGGTGACCACTGGATCTCACATCCAGCCCGTCGCCCGGCCCCGCATAATTACTTGAATATGTCGCGGCCGACCAAGCGCAATGCCTGGTCTGCACGCGCTCGTAGGCCGGCTGGGGTGACCACAAGTGTCGCCCAGTCCGGCATTTTTGCTTGAAGATCTCACAGGAAAAAAACACTGGAGAAAACTACCTAAAAAATGTCTTTTTCTTAAAGAAAAAAAGTCTTGCCAGGACCAAAAGATCCCAGCAAGGAGCTTAGGTCCTTACTCCTGACTAGACAGAAAAAAACTGATTCCCTGTAGCAGAGAGAGGGAGGATATACCCTCAGGGACTGCCCCCTAGGGTGGAGCCAGAACGTTTTGTCATTCTGCCTAGTCCTACTCCTGCGGAGACAACATAACCCAGCTCTTGAGAATCAAGAAGACTACGTCTGTCAATGAGCGATAGAGAAAAAAAAACGCAGATCGCCGCCATTACGCGTTAAAAAAAAAACACCAAAAATGACAGAAATCTTTCCCTTTGTTAGTAAACGCAATAACTTTTGCGCAAACCAATCAAAATACGCTTATTGTGAATTTTTTTACCAAACATAGGTAGCAGAAAACAAATTGGCCAAAAATTTAAAAAATTTTAGATTTTTACATCTTTTTTGAGGGAATTTCATATAAAAAAATGTGAAAAATATTGTTGTTTTTTCAAAATTTAAGCTATTTTTTTTATTTATAGCGCAAAAAGTAAAAATCGCACAGGTGATCAAATACCACCAAAAGAAAGCTCTGTTTGTGGGAAAAAAAAGGACATAAATTTCGTTTGGGTATGGCGTCGCACGACCGCGCAATTGTCAGTTAAATTCACACAGCGCCGAATCGCAAAAAGTGCCCCAAACGTAAGACAGCAAAATCCTCTAGTGGTAAAGTGGTTAATTTATATTTTCTAAATACTGAATTGTATTGAGCAGATCTGTAAACTGCTGTGTCCTTTGCTTTTTAGTCACAGTACTGATTTTTAGAAGGATTTCTGGCATAAATGCCTTGTACGCATGTGAAGGGGTCAGAGACCGAGCCACTATTGAGTTTGCAAAACTCTTTGACTTGATATTTTGGTTTTGTTTTCTAGTATAGAAATCAAGTATACATCATTCCTTTATCTATTCGCTCTGGTTTCAACACCTCCTCCCCCCACTGTGACAGACACAGAGGAATGGTCTGACCACGCAATTGTATGTTTTTCTGAGTTGCATATAGTTTGCAAAAGAAATGTATCCACCAAGAAAAAATTTATTTTTGTAAGAACTTACCGTAAAATCCTTTTCTCTTAGCTCATTGACAGACGCAGACCTCTTTGATTAATATCAAATTGGGTTATACTGCCCTCTACAGGAGTAGGACACTAGGCAGAAGAAAACGTTCTGGCCACACCCTAGGGGCAGTCCCAGAGGGTATATCCTCTCACTTCCTGCTACAGGATGTCAGTTATGTCACAAAGCAGTGTCAGAGAATTTAACCCAACCCAACTCAAAAATAGAGGGGCGGGTACTGCGTCTGTCAATGAGCTAAGAGAAAAGGATTTATGGTAAGTTCTTACAAAAAACATTTTTCTCTGTCGCTCATTGACAGACGCAGTCCTCTTTGATTAATATCAAATTGGGACGTCCCAAAGCAGTGCCACAAATGAGGGGTGGGATAACAGAAAACAAAATCCAGAAGGCCCAACCGGAGCCAACCAGAAGCATCAAGGGACTCATCGAGCAAAAAGATGAGACCTAAGTGAAAAACCCAACAAACCCTCGAGGTAGACCAACAGTCTCCTCAAACAGCGGCCTGCAGGAACCTTGCGGCCAAAAGAGGCATCCGCCGATGCCAGCACATCAACCTTATACAATTTTGTAAAGGTATGAACCGACGACCAAGTAGTTGCCTTGAAAACCTGAACCACTGACGCCTGATGGCGGAAGGCCCAGGAAGCACTAAGCGCCCGAGTAGAGTGCGCCTTAACAGGGAACGGGGGATCCCGACCCTTAAATAGAATAAGCCTATACCACCGTCTGTCTGATCCATCTAGAGATGGTCGCGGCAGAAACAGGCAACCCCTTCTTAGGGCCATCCGTGATCACAAAAAGTGAATCCTTCTTACGAAATGAATCCGTAGTATTCAAGTATACCCTGATCGCCCGAACTACATCCAAGGAATGCAACGTGAATTCGAGGATGACTGGGCTTAGGACACAGGGAAGGCAATACAATGTCCTCATTCAAATGAAACTCTGAAACCACCTTAGGAAGGAAGGATGGATTCGGACGAAGAACAACCTTATCCCTATGAACCACCAGATATGGGGAACGACAGGATAATGCGGCCAGTTCTGCCACCCTGCGTGCAGAAGTGATAGCCACCAAGAAGGCCACCTTCTGGGATAAAGTAAGCAATCTCCCTGATATTTTCAAAGGGAGGTTTCTGAAGAACCGACAGTACTAAATTAAGATCCCAGGGCGGTAAGGGTGCGCGCACCGGTAGAGCCAGGTGTCGCACTCCCTGGATGAAACTCCGCATCAAGGAATGAGTAGCCAGAGGCTTCTGAAAGAAGATTGCTGATGCTGAAACCTGACCCTTGATAGTGCTCAAGGACAGTTTCTGCTCAACCCCCTTTTGCAAAAAAGCCAATATTCGGGCCACCGAGTACGAACGTGGAGGGAACCCAAGGGATTCACACCACGCGATATAAGACTTCCATGTGCGATGATAGGCTTTTCTGGAAGTCGCTTTCCTTGCTTTAATTAGAGTAGGAATCACTGAAGTTGACAACCCCTTGTCCTTCAGCACCTGGGTCTCAATAGCCAGGCCGTTAAAGCCAGCGATCGTAAAGCAGGATGGAAGATCGGTCCCTGCGACAGCAGATCCTCCCTGAGAGGAAGTCGCCAAGGAACGTCTGCGACCAGCCTGACCAGGTCGGTGTACCAGGCCCGACGAGGCCAGTCCGGAGCTACCAGGATAACTGGGATTCCCTCCACACCTATCCTGCGAAGAAGTTTCGGCAGCAACTTGAGAGGAGGGAAGGCATACAGTAGCTGATACTGCCCCCACGGGGCGATCAGCGCGTCTGCTGCGTCTGCTAGAGGATCACTGGAGCGAGCCACAAACCTCCGCACTTTCCTGTTGAGCCGAGATGCCAACAGATCCACATTCGGGGTGCCCCAACGAGGGCACAGTTGGTGGAATACCTCTGGATAAAGAGACCATTCCCCTTGATCCAGAATCTGACGGCTGAGATAATCTGCCTGCCAATTCTCCACCCCCGGAATGAATACCGCGGAGAGAGCTGGAACAATCCGTTCCGCCCAACGAAGAATGCTGGCCACTTCTATGGCCGCCAGGACACTCTTGGTGCCCCCTTGGTGATTGACGTAAGCCACTGCTGTGGCATTGTCCGACTGGATCCGCACCGGGCTGCCCCGGAGCTGCTCGGTCCAATGAATCAGACAAAGTCTGATCGCTCTCAGTTCCAATACAATTATCGGTAACCTGGACTCTTCCAGGGACCAAAGCCCCTGAGCAGATAATTTGCCGAGAATTCCTCCCCACCCGGATAGACTGGCATCCGTGGTGACAATCGTCCAGTATATTGGAAGAAATGACTTCCCCTGGCTGAGCATCGGAGACCGAAGCCACCAGACCAGAGACTCCCTGGTCCGCTCGCTCAGTCGGATCCGATTGTTCAGGGAATCTGGATTCCGGTTCCATTTGAGAAGAATCTCTTTTTGAAGGATTCGGGTATGGGACTGGGCAAATGGTACTGCCTCGAAGGAAGCCACCATCAGACCCAGGACCCTCATGCAAGTCCGAAGGGAAGGCCAGTTGTCGGATAGTAACAACTGAATAGTTGATTGAATCTTCTGGAGTTTCTCCGCAGGGAGAAACACTTTTGCCCTGGATGTGTCTAAAATTAGACCCAGATATTCCAGCCTCCTGGTGGGAACCAGAGATGACTTCTGCAGGTTCACCAGCCACCCGAACTCTTGCAAAGAGATCATGGTGATCTCCAAGTTTAGCAACAGAGTCTGCGGAGACTCCGCACGGAGCAGAAGATCGTCTAGGTAACCTAGAATCGATATGCCTCGCTGTCGCAACCGCGCCAAAACTGGGGCCAACACCTTTGTGACGACCCGGGGAGCCGAGGCGAGACCAAACTGATAATGGTTCTCTTCTATGGAAAAACGCAGGAAACGCTGATGTCCTGCGTAAATGGGAATGTGAAGATAGGCATCTTTGATGTCTATGGACGCCAGAAAATCCCTCTGATGCAGGGAGGCCGCTACTGTGCGAATGGACTCCATTTTGAATTTTTGTACCCTGACAAAAAGATTGAGTGCTCTTAAGTCCAGAATTGGACGCACCTTGCCCTCTTTTCTGGGTATTGTGAATAGGTTCGAATAGAACCCCTGAAAACGCTCTGTCCAAGGGACGTGGACCACCACTCCCTGTTGCATTAAATCAGTTACTGCCCCCCGCAAAGCTTCTAAGCGATCCGGGGATACTCGGATATTGGAGGATTCTGGAAAGCCATGGATCCGGAAACTGGTGAAGACGTCCCCCCACCCCAGCTATGGGTGGGGGCGCACCTTCAGGCTTTAGTAGTCTTATCTTCAGCTCTGGAAGAGCCGGACTTTTGTTTACCCGACCAGCGCCCCTTGAATCCTCCTGGAGGGGCTTTGGAGGGCTTTGCCTTATCGCCCGCCCCAGCGGAGCGAAAAAACTTTTTATGAGCGGAAAAGGAAGGCCCCCGTCTCTGACGAGGTCCTTTACCCTTAGTATTCTGTGGCAAAAAAGTGCTCTTGCCCCCAGTGAGATCCTTGATAATCTCATCCAAGGTGGCCCCAAAGAGGCGATTCCCCTGAAAGGGGAGATTAGCCAAAGCTTTTTTGGAACCTTGATCCGCCGACCAGCACTTTAACCACAGCACACGCCTGAGGACCACTGCTAAAATCGATGCCCGCCCCAACAATGGAGTGGCGTCCAGAGCGGCGTCACAGACAAACTGTAGCCCTTATATCATCTGCTCCAGCAGGTCTGATACTGCCGGGGGGATGCTTCTCCCCTCTAAGTCCCGGCGTAACAACTTGGTCCATTCTGTCAATGTTTGTGAAACCAAACCAATTGCAATCACTGGCCTAAAAGCTGACCCAATCAGGGAAAAGATGGAGCGAGACACGGCTTCCACCTTACGATCCACCGGATCCCTAAAGGACGGAGCGTCCTCCAATGGGATAACAGTAGCTTTATTTAATCTGGAAATCGGTAAATCCACCAATGGTGGTACTGTCCATTTTTTGAGGAGGGATTCCTCAAACGGATAACGCCTAATAATGCGTTTGGAAATACCAGGGGTTTGTTTTGGACGACCCCATTCCTCTTTAATTATATTACCAAAACATTTGGGCAAGGGAAACACCCTCGCCATTTTGGTAGGTTTATTAGTTCCAAAAGGAATTTCAGTATCAGCTACTTCTGCCGGTGTAACCTCACTTCTTGGGCTATGGCGGATGCCGAAACGTCCTCCTCACTGTCTGAGGAGACCGTACCCGAGACACAAGCCCCAGATGAAGGACCTGCAGCTGCAGTGACAGGCTCAGAATCTGTATCTGAAGTGTTAGATGAAATAGGGGTAGGCGGGGGTCGCTTCTTTGCGCCCCGTTCCTGACAGGCCACCTCCACCCGGGATACAAAAGACTCCAAAACCGCTGACAATGCATCAATTGTAAGTGGGGAACTGGAGGGTCCTGCGGCCACCTCGAGGGGATCAGGTGGGGATACATGTGTGGCAGGGTCCATGACTAGTCCAGGAACACTTGCCAGCAAACAACAATTTGTTTTTTTTTGTTTTTTATGTGTAATCCTCCAGCGCAATAGCGCCCCTCAGCGTACCTGCTTTGAACCCCTACAGAGAGAGAGAGAGAGACCCCAAGGGCTCACCACCTGATGCAGAGAAGCTTCTACCAAACTGCTCTCAGCGCTGTCCTATGCAGACCAGGAAGTCCTGTGAATAGTTTTCCCGGGTAAAGGAGGCGGCTCCGCCCCTTTACACGCCTTCTGGCGCTCCCACTGCTACTCCTCGAGTGAGCTGGCACATCAAACATGGCCGCCCCCATGCAGGAGACACCAGGCTACGCCAAAATGGTGGCCTGCGCGACCTGCGGACGGCCTGTGGAAAACAATGGCGGCTAAATCATGCGGCCTGTGGGCTTGCGGGATCCATGCGGCCTGCGGCAGGAAGGCGGCGGCCTGTGGGTCTCGTGTGGCTGCGGGAGGACGGCGGCGGCTGCGGGATCCGTGTGGCCTGCGGCAGGAAGGCGGCGGCCTGTGGATCTTATGCAGCCTGCGGGCGAATGGCGGCGGCCTGCAAACGGCCTGTGGAAGGATGGCGGCGGCCTGAATAGTGCGGCCTGCGAGAGGATAGCAGCGGCTTATGCCGTGCGACCTGCGGGAGGATGGCGGTAGTCCCTGTGCTGCATCACTATGCATTGGGTAGGTGCATTGTATTATATCACCCCTTTTACATGACTACTAGTAACGCCAGCCCCTGTCTCCATCCTTGACCCCAGTCATGGCCTCTTTCATCGCCAGTTCTTTATAGTGACTATTAGATAGTCAGCTCCCAAACCAAGCCTCCTGGAGTGACCAAATCACACTATCAAGAGGGAGATCTGTGAAACATGTCATAGGATAAAGGGGGAACCCTAGGCTCAAGAGGGTCCGACCATCCACAGAGGGGCCCGTATCCATCCCAAAAACCCGACAGGGGGGGAGGGGGAACATCTACTCACCATACCGGAACCGACGGGCACCCACTCCTAACAGAACCCCTCTCCACCGAAGTGGGGGGGCTGTCGACCAATGCAGACGCCAGGACTCAGTTTCCGACTGGTCGTAGGCGTCCTGGCGAGATGTTTAACTCGCAGGGCCAGTCCCCGTCCAGCGGGACTATGTCGCAGGCCGACCCAGCGCGGAGCTAGGGCCTGCACGCGCTTGTAAGCCGGCTGGGGTGACCACTGGATCTCAACATCCAGCCCGTCGCCCAGATCCGGCATAATTTGCTTGAAGATCTCACAGGAAACTCGAGAAAAAAGCTAACTAAAAAAGGATTTATCTAAAAAATCTTGCCAGGACCAAAGATCCCAGCAAGGAACTTAGGTCCTTACTCCTGACTAGACAGAAAAAAACTGACATCCTGTAGCAGGAAGTGAGAGGATATACCCTCTGGGACTGCCCCTAGGGTGTGGCCAGAACGTTTTCTTCTGCCTAGTGTCCTACTCCTGTAGATGGCAGTATAACCCAATTTGATATTAATCAAAGAGGACTGCGTCTGTCAATGAGCGACAGAGAAATACCTATTCTAGAGTAAGTCAGGTGTACATGTAAAAAAGAAAGTATAGTCTTATTCTGTTGCATATTAACACCTCCAAACATCATAAAGCCTGCCAAAAGTCACCCTGCATGAGCGAATTCTTGAGGAATCTAACATATCTAGATTGTGATCATGGATTGCATTAAAGTCACCACATATGACGACGTGACCTTGAAAGAGAGAATTCGTTTTTTTCAAACGGTAGTGGTTTCTTATTTGGTAGGAACATGTTAAGCAGAGTATAAGTAACGTTGTTAATCTCAGAAAACAAAATAATAATATAATTCCCCAATACTTTATACTTTTAATGGACAAGTTAATACTGTAGTCACCACCAGTCGTGAACGTGTACATGCTTCTTTTTATTGATAGAATTGGGAATTCTGTCTTTATTGTGAAGTACACGTTGCATTGTGAAGCAGAGACAATAAGGGTTCCTTTCACTTAAACTGGATCTTCACTGCATCTGAGTACCACAAACCAAAAACGCTATTTAATAAATTTTTATTATTCAAAGCAAACTTCCCCATCCATTCATGTCTTCATGCTTTATTTTGCTGAGAAATCGCTGTGAAAATCACCTCCCTATCACTTCTGGCTGTGGCCATCATGAGTAGGGCAAAATGATTTATGTAGCATTTACTTCCTGCCCCAGCTCAAGTATACATACAGGAAAGCATGCTTAGCTGAGAAAAACCCTTCCTCTTCTCCTCCCAACCTGAAGACTACTGGGACACATGACATAATATGCCTAGGCAGTAAACCAGGAAGTAACTGAAGCAATGTAAAAAACAAAAAAAGTTTAACACAAGTAAATATAATATACTTTCCTATCTATTTACTAATGCTAGCACCATGAGGATTACAAATAATCAATGTTGATTAGGAGAGTGAAGTTCCACTTTAACGTTAAACTCCTCCCTAGCAATTGATTAGAAATGTGTGGGAAAGATATACCAGGTATCAACATCTAATATCTTACCTGAGTAAACTTGAAGGAATATGTCCAGCAAATGCAGGCAACACTGTAATCATTCCAAGAGACCTCATTCTTTTGAGGATCTTAAACTGAAAATATAGAAAATAAAAAGAACTCATGCACAAGTCACCTTTTAATTAGTTTTACCTACACTAGCTATTCTCCGCCAGGGATCCATGGAACTCTAGGGTTCCTTCAAAAGGTTGCTAGAGGTTCCTTGAACTAACCCTCCCATTTGATGGTGCCTACATAGTTCCAGGTCCAACACTACTTGGTAGAACCAGTAGGAAGACATTCTAACCACCACTGTAAGGGGTGCATTCTTCCTACTGACTACTCCTTTGGAGTTAAAAGGTTGGGAAAGGCTGACCTACACCATCACAACATACATCTATGATCCTCACAGATGTCCCTTACTTTACTTGCATAGATTGTTTTTGTTGCAGATTCCTCCATGTCTATAGAGACTGATTATTGTGAACAGAACATGTGCCATTTACAAGTATATCCTCTGACCTTTAGCTTTTATCAGGAGCTCTGACTATCTTATCCTCTGACCTTTAGCTTTTATCAGGTCCCATTTGTCTGCTCTTATCTTCCATCTCCATACTGCTAGAAAAATAAAAAAAAAACAATAGGCCTCCATGCAGATTTAAGTCATAAGGTACTGGAATGCACCGCATACTAGCACATTATGACTGACTTACCTGTACACAGAGCCATCCAGTGCAGCGCTGACAAGGCTCTCCAGTGCTGCCATCTTCACCCAGTCATCCTTTTGGGTTCACAGGCTCTGGCTGTATGAATGGCTAGGCCACGATGACGTCACTCCTGCAGTTGTGCGTGGGGGCCCTAGGCTTCAGAGCGGCTCTCTGAAGGTCCAGCATGGATGTCACTGGCTGCATGTTGCGGGAATATCTCCTAAACATTGCAAGTTTAGGAGATATTTAATGTACCTACAGGTAAGCCTTATTATAGGCTTACCTAAACGTACAAGTTCAAAAGTGGAATTGAATTCCACTTTAACACTCACTAATTCCCCTTTTGTATTTTTCAAAACCCCACCTTCAATATATGCTGCTCAAATAATTAATGGTAATAGAATAGTCCTTCATAAGCTGGGGTAGGAGAAGTCATACTTCCCTAACATGTTAGGATCTTACCTGTAAGGAGTACTGTTTGTTCATCCAGTTAGAGGACAAAGGACCTCCCCAAGTGTGAATATTTCCCATTCGACCCCAAGCCAAGAATGCTGGGCCAGTGAAAAATTCATCAACTTCTTTCTGAGTCAATCCTAAAGACAAATATACCTGTAATAAAAAAGTTAGATGTTAACTCCACTTTCATGGAAAAAAAATAGCAAATAATAAATTCTATCTATCTATCTATCTATCTATCTATCTATCTATCTATCTATCTATCTATCTATCTATCTATCTATCTATCTATCTATCTATCTATCTATCTATCTATCTATCTATCTATCTATCTATCTATCTATCTATCTATCTATCTATCTATCTATCTATCTATCTATCTATCTATCTATCTATCTATCTATCTATCTATCTATCTATCTATCTATCTATCTATCTATCTATCTATCTATCTATCTATCTATCTATCTATCTATCTATCTATCTATCTATCTATCTATCTATCTATCTATCTATCTATCTATCTATCTATCTATCTATCTATCTATCTATCTATCTATCTATCTATCTAGTAAATTAAATTCCTGGGATATTGATCTGGTCAGTTAAGAAGCAGAGGGGGTTTTTAATCAGTTCCAGCAGTTTTAGTGTTAATAAAATTAACAGGTGCACTGGATGTGCAACAAAGAGATTACTTTCAAAACAGAGTGGTTTTAGAGGCAGAGGCCACTCACATTTTTTTTACCCTACTCATCTTTTCTAATTGCTTTTCACTAGTTTTGCATTTGGCTAGAGTCAGTGTCACTTATGGTAGCATGAGGTGATACCTGGACCCTATAGAGGTTGCACAGGCAGTCCAACTCCTCCAGAATGGCACATATGTGCCATTGCAAGAAGGTTTGCTGTGTCTCAAGAGCATGGAGGATATTCCAGGAGACAGGGCCATAAAAGGTCATTAACCGATCAGCAGGTCTGCTCCTTTATGCAACTAGGAATAGGATGAGCACTGCCAGAGCAAAATAACCTCCAGCAGGCCACTGGTGTGAATGTCTCTGACCAAACAATCAGAAACAGACTTCATGAGGGTGGTCTGAGGGCTAGACATCCTCTAGTGGGACCTGTGCTCACTGCCCGTCACCATGGAGCTCGATTGGCATTTGCCATTGAACACCACTGGTCCACCACTAGTGCCCTATGCTTTGTACAGTTGAAAACAGGTTCGCCCTGAGCACGTGTAACAGACATGAAAGGATCTGGAGAAGCTGCAGGGAATGTTATGCTGCCTGTTAAATCGTTCAGCAGGACCAGATTGGTGGTGGGTCAGTGATGGTCTGGGGAGGCGTATCCATGGAGGGACGCACAGACCCCTACAGGCTAGACAACGGCACCTTGACTGACATTAGGTAATGGGATGAAATCCTTGGACCAGTTTTTAGACCCTACACTGGTGCAGTGGGTCCTGGGCTCCTCCTGGCGCACGACAATGCCTGGCCTCATGTGAAGCAGCCAGTTCCTGGAGGATGAAGGAATTGATAGCACTGAATGGCCCCCACGCTCGTTCTCCAATAGAACACCTCTGGGACATTATGTTTTGGTCGATATGACGCCGCCAGGTAGCACCTCAATCTGTTCAAGAGCCTGGTCCAGATCTGGAAGGAAATACCCCAGGACACTATCCGTCGTCTCATTAGGAGCATGCTCTGACATGGTCAGGCATGCAATACAAGCATGTGGGGCCATACAAACTACTGAGTACTAGGGATCGACCAATTATTGGCAAAGTCGATTATGGGAGGGCCGATATTCACTTTTCCCGATATATCGGTATTGGCCCCGGTGTTCCGTGAAAAACCCATACCCGTGAGAAAACCATACCCTCGTCACTTCCGGTGCACCTACGGAGGGTATGGATTTCTCACGGTAGTTACAATTGCCGCGGTTACATTAAAACAGCTCCTCTGCAACATGAATCATCTCCGCTCCTTCCCCTGTCACTTCCCTCATCTCGGGTAATAAATATAAAAGCGGATCACGGAGCCGAGATCTCCGTCATTTCTAATTCATACACCTGCCACCGCTTATATATTTACTAGCCGACATCAGGGAAGTGACAGGGATAGCAGAGGAGATGATTGATATTGCAGCCGAACTGTTTTTATGTAACCGCCGCAAGTATAACATTATACACACTTCCGTAATAATTTCATACCCTCCGAGCATGCGCACTTCTCAACTTCACAGCTGTTCAATGGTGTTTTCGGGGCTTTGAGCATGCGCACTGCTACGCTGATCAGCTGTTTCGGACAGAAAGTGACGAGGGTATGGAAATCTAACGAGGTATGGTTTTCTAACGTTACACCGGAACTTGCCAAAATTACTGATATTGTGCGCGGCGCATACGTGACGTCATTGCGTGTGTTGCTCGACGTGTCTCTATGTGCTGGACCTATAATTATACATATTCTGCTTCTTAGGTCGCCTCCCTCACCTCGGACAGTGTGCAGCCACAGTGCACTGTGCTTTGCATTTGCAATTCCGCATCGCCACAGACCGACAGCAAACAGCCATCCAGCCACCCACCAAGCCACCCACAGCCCCTGTGCCAGCCGCCACCCACAGACCCACAACAGGGTGCCAGTTGCCAGCCACAACAGGGTGCCAGCAGCCAGCCACCCACCCCACAACAGGGTGACACCAAGCCAGCCACCCACAGCAGGGTGACAGTCAGCCGACAGCCACAGCAGGGTGCCAGCCAGCCAGAAGCCACAGCAGGGTGCCAGCCAGCCACCCACTTAACAGAGTGCCAGCAGACAGCCACCCACCCCATAGTAGGGTGCCAGCAAGGCAGCCACCCACACCAGGGTGCCAGCAAACCAGCCACCCACAAAAGGGTGCCAGCAAACCAGCCACCCACAACAGGGTGCCAGCAAACCAGCCACCAACAGGGTGACACCAAGCCAGCCACCCACAACAGGTTGACACCAAGCCAGCCACCCACAACAGGTTGACACCAAGCCAGCCACCCACAACAGGTTGATACCAAGCCAGCCACCCACAACAGGGTGACACTAAGCCAGCCACCCACAACAGGGTGACACCAAGCCAGCCACCCACAACAGGGTTACACCAACCCAGCCATCCACAACAGGGTGATACCAAGCCAGCCATCCACAACAGGGAGACAGCCAGCCAGCAGGCTGTGGTGGCTGGCTTGGTGTCACCCTGTTATAGGTGGCTGGCTTGCAGGAACACTGTGGTGTCCTGACGAAGCTGGTGTGTCCAGTGAAACGTGTAGATGTTTGTGTGGGTGGACTGCTGACACCTGTCTGAGCGGGGGTCCCTGCAATATGGAGCTGACCTATTTTGCCAGTTTACTGTGAGGGCTTACTGATTGCTGGGTCACTATCATCCTGACCAGAGCAGTTTTCTTCCACCCTCCCATTGCGCCTTGGTCGGCTACAATATGCTACTGGGAGTGGTTCCTGATCTTTTGGAGTGATCTGCTGCTCAATTAGCTGGGCGCTGACTGTGTGGATAGGCTGCAGGGCTGCAAGCCATTACGCTACTGCTAAATTCAATTGAAGCATCAAGCTTCCTGCAGCTGAAGCCTTCCTTGTGAGACTGCTCCTTCCTTATCTCCATTTGTGTTTGATACACGGTCAAATGCATATCATGTCAGGATGATGCTAGCCTCCTTGCCTGCAAGCAATTTACACCAGATCACAGAACTGTGAGAAAACTCTTTTATATATGCTACACAATGAGTTAAATGCATGTTTCTTTTTGGAGCATTCTGTTACTGTTTGAGCTGCCTTCAAGAGAGGAGTGATGGCTATATTGTTTCCAAATACTACACTACTGGACTGCAACAGGAGTCTCCTTAATGTGATGATTCATCTTTTCAGTCCGGGCGTGTGCTTGCAGTGAGTTTATGCTGGCTGGCGGTCTATTTCATCCTGCAGTTTTGCCTTGCTACATTGATTGCACCCCCTTTTGCTGCTTTCATCACCTCATTTTAGCCTGTTGTGTGGCTCCAGCAGACTCTCCTATCTTCCAGCATACACCTATCGATTGTGATCGTTGGAGGGGTTATTTGTTCATTCATCACTCCATGAGCCACTACACAGGAAAGTGACCTTTCATTGCATGTACTGCATTTAAACTCTTCTACTGTCCGGAATATATCTGCTAAACTTGTACACCTCAAGGGATTAGCTGTTCATTACTACCTCCCTGAACTTTTATCTGTTCATTATCACCTCAATGAATTATTGTCTAGGAGAGGGACTCTCTAGTTTATCCTTTATTTTCAGTGTTTTCATGTTGAGTGGATTAACTGGGTTCATTTCTCACAGGACTGCAGATTGCAATCTAAGGCTCCTTTCACACAGTAAGTCTGCAAACGGACTACGCTTATTTCAGCGCGGGATCGATCTGCCGGTCCCCCGCTGAGCAGGAGAATGACAGCTGTTCTCCGCGCTGTGTGCGGAGACACAGCTGTCAAAGCCCCATAGATCTCTATGGGGGAATCAGATGGGAACGGACCGTCGGTCCGTTCTCATCCGATCCGATCCGCTGGACGGATGGAAAATAGGGATTTCATCCATCCAGATTTGACGGATCGGATCGGGTGTCAGCGGATATGTCTCCGCTGACATCCGATGCCCCATAGAGATGCATGGGGGGACCGCTCAGATCCGCCAAAAAAACGGACAGGCGGATCTGAACGGTCCGCCTTTGTGAAAGGGGCCTAAGAGTTCTAATAGACTCTTCCACTGCTTGATATACATGGGCTGAACCTGTACTTTGAAAAGGGATCACCTGTTCATCATTTCCTCCATGAACCATTGTCTAGGAGAGTTACTCTTTATATATGTATTTCATGCATTTCAGGGTTTCATGTCTAGTGGATTGACTGGGTTTATTTATTATTTTTTACATGATTGCAGCATCTATTCATTTGCTCTGCTTCTGAGTTTATTTCAGTATAGTTCACATGTTATTGGTCTCCTTGTGCACTCTCCCTACTGGCCGATCCAATACATGTGAGGTTGCTGATATCTGAGGAATTGGAGATACTTATCCTGTGGCGCTTTATTTTTAGTGCCCAGATTTGGCATTCAATTATTGTTTTTTATTTTTTCATTGCCAAATTACATTGTTTCTTGGTACTTTCTCCATTCCATCAGTGCCATCTACCTCTACATGTTTGGTTTTGCTCCTGGCTCGGTATGTTTGCAGCTACTCATGGGTCAAACACTTATTTTTGTTTGACGCGGGGTGGCTGCCTTCAGCAGAGCTGTGGCCCCTATGTGGGCTCCGTTTGATTTTTATACTGCCTATGATGTCATATTCTCTGTGAGCATTCACATGGTGTGATCATTTGGATTGCTTTTCAGGTGACTGCAACTCACCCGGGTGTCGCCCCCTTTATTTGGACTGACACTGGGTGGTTGCATTTGGCTGAATCTCTACCCTCATTTGGGTCCATTTGGTCTTACACTGCCAATTTTGCCACTCACATGTGATACTATATGTGACTGTAGTTCATCTACATTATGTGTGTTTGTCTTGTTTTTAACTACCACGTGGTCTATTCTAGTGGTGAGGTGGAAGGTTATGTTCGTCAATTCATTAACTACCGCTTATTGTATTTTGTACATTCAATACAAATTTGTGTTTTTCATTTGGAATTGGTTTCGTTGGCTTTGTTCCTTTGTAGACCCATTTTTTTTTCTTGCTACACCCCTGTTACTCAAACTAATGGCGCTTTTTTTGGGCAATACCTGTTTTCTAGTTGTCCCATTCCCTTTTTTTATACACTGTGGTGGTTGGCTGGATTGCAGGAACACTGTGGTGGCTGGCTTGCTTGGTGTCCTCCTGTTATGGGTGTCTGGGGTGCAGGGACACTGTGGTGGCTGGCTGGCTTGGTGTCACCCTGTTATGGGTGGCTGGCTTGCAGGAACACTGTGGTGGCTGGCTGGATTGCAGGAACACTGTGGTGGCTGGCTGGCTTGGTGTCACCCTGTTATGGGTGGCTGGCTTGCAGGAACACTGTGGTGGCTGGCTGGCTGGCTTGGTGTCACCCTGTTATGGGTGGCTGGCTTGCAGGAATACTGTGGTGGCTGGCTGGCTTGGTGTCACCCTGTTATGGGTGGCTGGCTTGCAGGGACACTGTGGCTGGCTGGCTTGGTGTCAACCCTGTTATGGCTGGCTTGGTGTCACTCATTCACACTTGCCTGTTCTGTTGTTGTAGGTTGAGTGGCTGGCATCCTGTGATGGGTGGCTGAGGCCTGGGCCTGTGGGTGGAGGATGGATGAATGGCTGGCACCGTGACCGGACTGCAGCTGGCTGTACACGAGGCTGTCTGAGGCGTGGGAGGTGGTCTTAAGGTAGAGAATGTGTGCAGCGTGCGGTGAAATGGCCTCTTGTATGGGCCGCACAGGCGTGGGAGGCGGTCTTAGAAGGCAGAACGTGTGCGCGCAACATACGCAATGACCTGAAAATATCGGCAATATCGGTAAATCCAAACGCTGATTCCGATACCTCCAGGAAAGTTCATATCGGCCCACGATATATATGTGTTTTGCTGATAATTGGTCAATCTCTACAAGAGACATAAGGGAATCCAATGCTTGGACCTTCTTGTTCCATGCAGAGAGAATACTTTTCTGAAACAGTCTGGAGTGAAATTGAGCATAAGGGACTGCCTCGAAAAAGGCCACCATTTTGCCCAATAGTTTCATGCATAATCGTATGGAGGGAAACTTTATCCTCCCTACGAACCAAACCAGGCTTCGAGGGCTAGAACCTTTTTGATGGCAAAAAAACTTTTGCCTGAACTGTTTCGAGAACCAGACCCAGATATTCTAAGACTTGAACAGGCTTTAAGGTTGATTATCCAACTCAGATCCTCTAGGAACTGGATTGTTATGCCCCGTACACACGTGCAGATTATCTGAAGACTTTTGTCTGTAGACTTACCAAAACCATATAATATGAGGTCAAACCTAAACACTTTCAATTTGTATGCAATCCGGCAGGCCCTTGCACTACATAGAAAAGGTAAATCTGAAGGAAAAAGTCTTCAGATAATCTGCACGTGTGTACGGGGCATTAGGGACACGTCTTGCGTTAGCCCTAAGCTTGAATGATTCTTTAACAATTGGTTGTACAGGCAATCCATGACAGAGACGCCTTGGGACCTTAGAAAGGCTAACACCGGAGCCAAAATTTTTGGAAGTACCCGGGGAGCTGTAGCCAGACAGAGCGGTAGAGCTACAAACTGGAAATGGCACTGTCCTACTGCAAACCGCAGAACCTCAGAGGGACCCTGAAAAATTTGTACATGGAGGTATGCATCCTTGATATCTATGGAAGCCAGAAAATGTCCTTGTGTCAAGACCCTTGCTCGCTCTGTCCGCTCTCCCGACACTCCTCTGTTTCTAGTAAGTCAGCTTGCAGATCGCAACGTCTGATGGTTTGGTTAACCAAGGATCCGGGATCCGAACTACAGCTATGTGCCGTCCGGAATCCATTAGAACAAACACCAAGCAAGCTGTATGTAAGTTCAAACAGGAAGACCCTTTATTGGAAGAACACAGCACACTTTTATACAGAATTTGGAACATCCTGCCCCCAACAAACGCCCTCCCATTGGTCAATTGCAAAGTACCTGCAGTTCCCATTCAGGTCCTCTTTTAGCCATGCAAATGAGGAATTGAAAATGAGTCAGCAGTGATTGGTCAGATAGCTTGACCAGAAGGACTGCCATGCAAATGAGGACTTGAAAATGAGTCAACAGGGATTGGTCAGATTAGGGATGCACCGAAATGAAAATTTTAGACCGAAACCGCAGGATGCCCTTGGCCGAAAACCGAAACAGAAACTGAAAAGGACTTTTTCCCCAAAAAAATTTAAAATGGATAGAACAGGGGCATACACCAAAAACCGGCAGCGACGTACACCTGTCGCTGCCACCCTGTCACAGTATATGTACTGTGATGGGTTGGCAAGAGGTTAATTTAATTACCAATGGTATTTGTATTATGAAGCATGAGGGGTTAATATTTTGCCACTGCAGGTCACTCGTCTATTAGTGATCGACCAGTGGCAGGTAATTAACCCCTTTGTGCTGCATTAGTGCAACCAGTATCAGTGCAACCAGTGTTAATTAACACTGATACTGTTTGCACTAATGCAGCACAAAAGGTGTTAATTACCTGCCACTGGTCGATCACTAATAGATGAGTGACCTGCAGTGACAATACATTAACCCCTCATGCTTCATAATACAAATACCAGCTCCCCCCCCCCCCCATCGCCTCAGCGTCCCCCTCCTCGGGTGTCCTTCATTCAAAAGTCCCGCCTCTGGCCGGTGGCACCGCCCCTCAATGACCTCCCTACTACGATCTGTGCATTCTGAATGGACATACCAGGCGGGGGGGGCGGGGCGAGCGGCCGCTATAGATCTATGTGATCCTTCCCTGTCAGCTCAGCACGACTGTAACTATGTGAGAGCTTCACTTCCTTGTCAGTGGAGATACATGCCTGTCAGTGAAGGGAAGCTCTCACATATTTACAGCTAATAGCGGCCGCTCTGCCCGCCCCCCCGCCCGCCTGGAATGTCCATTCATAATGCACAGATCGTAGTAGGGCAGTCATTAAGAGGCGGACGGCCGGCCAGAGGCGTGACTTTTAAAACCTGCCCTGCGCCCTCCTCCTTCCCCATGGCGGCCATATTTATTTTCGGCAATGTTAACCCATTATCGGCCGATAATTTCGGTGGCCGAAATTTCGGTGCATCCCTAGGTCAGATAGCTTGACCAATGCAAGGAGACAGAAGCCCCAGGGGGCAATCAATGTACACAATAGTCAGACACAGAACAATGGTTCCCTAACGAGCCCTCAATACACATTACTCTGAGTGTCAATACATCCCTTAGCAGACAACAGGTGAGGTCATTAGCACACCTGACAATAGATGAATGGAAAGCCACCTCAGACAAAAAGCAACATTGTTAGCCAGCCCGTCTCCCCATTGAACTTCCTGGAATGACCATATTAGGAGTGGACTTCCTGCTCAGAGACCTCATGGCAAAGGGAACAATTGACCTTGCTGACAAATATGAAGCAATTCAACCCATCACCCATCTGTCCTTAAATTCCAGTGATGGTGAACACCATCACAGTCCTCTTCCTAGAGAGACTACCACAGAGCAGGTTGATTCCATGCAAAAAGGCCGAATTGTTAGATACTGCTTTAGAGCTTTGAGATCTAGAATGGGTGTTATCTCGCCATTTGGCTTTGGCATTGTAAAGCGATTTGAGTAAAAACCTGTTAACCTTCACTAGTTGGATCCTCCACAATCACGCCCTATACCCACAAATGTTCCAGGGCCCGAAACAAGAACTTCCTTTTTACTGGGCAAACAGGGACATTTGAACCCAGAAACCAAGAAGGAGGAAACTCTCGGATCTCTATCGTGTAGCTCCGTGCCACAGTGGACAAGATCCAGCTGTCCTGCACCACTCCTCCCCGAGTTTCTGAGAATTGTAGGAGCCTTCCCCCCACCCAAACGAGTGGGGGCGCCCCCTCATAAGGCGGGTTTGGAACCTGATTTAATGGGCCTTTGGAACCAGGGTTTTTTCTGACCTTGATTTTGAGGTCTTCTAACCCCTGGTGGCTGAGGCTGTCGGAACTGCCTAGAAGGTGACGTGTTAGGAGGTACCGTAACACTTGGAGCTTTAAAAGATAGATGTTTAATCCTTCTTTTACCAGCAAAAAACTTAATTTTTGTAAAATCTTACCGTAAAATTCCTTTCTCTGAGTCCTCAGACAGTCGCCGCCCACTCATACAGTCTTCACCAATGGGTATTGACCTCTTATCCATAGGAGCAAGCTAGGCATAAGACTTGTTAAAAACAAAGTAATTTACATAGACACACCTATGGGGGCTGTCCCACTGGTCCAATACCCCCCTGCTATCAGCCATCCCAACTCAGTTTGGTAGCAAGCAGTTAAAGTCCAAAGAACCCCAAATAGAGGGGCGGGGGCGGCGACTGTCAGAGAACTCAGAGAAAGGAATTTTACGGTAAGATTTTACAAAAATTCTGTTTTCTCTTACGTCCTCTTTCAGTCGCCGCCCACTCATACAGTCTTCACCAATGGGATGTCCCAAAGCAGTGTAGACATGAGGGGTGGGAAAAACGTAACCGTCAGAAAGGCAACACAGCACCCACATCAGAGAAAGGAACCTTACGTGATCAGAAAGGTATCCTCTGGGTAACATAAAAGCTCAACTGGAGCAACAACCCAGGAAAGCAAATGAACAAGGGGGAAAAAAAAACCCCAACAGCCAGGGCCCCACAAAATTAGGGTCCCCTTAAGGTACTGCCGCGCACAGAACTTTGCGGCCAAAATAGGCATCTGCTGATGCCATAACAAGTTCAAAGCGAAGGCAAAACAATGTCCTCATTAAGGTGAAAATCAGAAAACACCTAAGGGAGGAAGGACTGGTTAGGTCGCAAGACCACCTTATCCCTATGAACCACCAGGGAAGGGGAGCGGCAAGACAAGGCCGCCAACTCCGACACTCTGCGGGCAGAAGTGATCGCCACTAGAAAAGCAACCTGTTTTGACAGCAGAGGCAAAGAAATTTTCCTGATGTTTTCAACGGGTGGACGTTGCAAAACGGACAGAACAAAGACCAAGTCCCACGGAGGTAGAGGCGCCCTCCGAGGAGGGGCCAAATGACGTAAACCTTGAATAAAGGTGCGAATCAAAGAGTTAGACCCCAAGGGGCGCTGAAAAAGGACGGCCAGTGCAGACAACTGGCCCTGAATCGTGGTCCTTGCAAGGCGCTGGTCCACACCAGTTTGTAGGAAGGCTAACACCCTCGCCACCGAATAAGAGCGAGGAGGGAAGCCCCTGCATTCACACCAGGTAAAATAAGCCTTTCCAGGTATGGCAATAGATCTTACCAGACTATGCTTTTCTAGCCTTGAGCAGAGTAGGACTGACCTCTGAGGAGAGACCCCTGTCCCTCAGGACCTGGCTTTTAACAGCCACGCCGTTAAAGCAAGCGACTGTAAAGCAGGATGGCAGATCGGTCCCTGCAACAGTAGATCGACTCGTAACGTAACGGAAGCCGCCACGGAGGCTCGACGGTCAGTTGAATGATATCCGCGTACCAAGACCGGATTGGCCAGTCTGGTGCCACCAGAACACCAACTTCGGTTCCGAGACCAACCTGCGAAAGAACCCAGACAACAACTGAATCGGGGGAAAGGCATATATCAGATGATACTGATGCCAAGGCACCACCAGCGCATCCGAGGCGTCTGCCAGAGGATCGCGCGTGCTTGCCATGAAACTTTCCACCTTGTTGTTTAGCCGGGACACGAAAAGATCCACATCCGGGGATCCCCATTTCGCACACAGCATGTGAAACCCCTCCGGGTGCAGGGACCATTCCCCCTGGTCCAGGGTCTGGCGGCTCAGAGAATCAGCCTGCCAGTTCTCCACACCCGGAATGTAACCTGCCGAAATCGCCGGGATGTATGTCTCGGCCGAAGACAGAATACTGGACACTTCCTGGGCCGCCCGGGCACTCCTGGTGCCCCCTTGGCGGGTGATGTAAGCCACCGCAGTGGCATTGTCCGTCTGCACCCGTACAGGGCGACCCTGAAGACGTTCTGACCAAAGGAGCAGGCACAGCCTGATCGCTCTCAATTCCAAGATGTTTATTGGCAGGGAGGTTTCCTCCACCGACCAAGTGCCCTGGGCAGACATGTTGCCCAGAACGCCAACCCAGCCCGACAGGCTGGCATCCGTGGCATTCACCATCCACAGCAATGGTCGGAAGGATTTTTCCTCTGCTACGGCCGGGGACTGGAGCCACCACAGAAGATCCACTCTGGTTGGGTGACTCAGAGACACCCTCAGGTCCAAGGACTGAGGGAGCATGACCCATCAGGCCAGGATCTCCTTCTGGAGAGACCACGTGTGAAGCAGAGCAAACAGTTTCGCCTCGAAGGCTGACACCATCAACCCCAGGGACCGCATATAGGTCCCGAGTGACGAGGACTCGTTGTCCCTGAGGGACCTGACCTTCTCCTGCAGAGTCCGGAGCTTGTCCTCCGGCAGAAACACTTTCTTGGGCGGAGTCCAGGACCATTCCCAAATATGGCAGACGAACCGAAGGAAACAAAGTCGACTTCTGAACGTTGATGGTCTATCCGAACTCCTGGAGCGTCTGAACCGTAGTGGACAGATCGCGCAGCAGGCTCTGACTGGCACTCGATCTTAACAGGTAATCGTCCAGATATCCTAAAAATCACAATGCCCTGTTCCCGTAAAAGGCCCAAAACAGGAGCCAGTATTTTGGAAAACATCCTTGGAGCCGAAGCGAGACTGAAAGGTAACGCACAGACTGACAGTGTTCCTCCGCTACAGCGAATCGGAGGTACCTCTGATTACGCTCGAATATGGGGATGTGTAACTACGCATCCTTAAGGTCGATAGAAGCCAGGAATCTCCCGGACTCAAGGAGGCCACCACCGAGCGGAGTGATTCCATGCGGAATTACGGAATGCGTACGAAGCGGTTGAGAGCTTTCAAGTCCAGGATCGGACGCACCTTGCCCTCCTTTCTGGGCTAAGAGTGAACATATTCGAGTAAAAACCCCCGAAATCTGTCCCGATGTGGCACCGGGACGATCACCCCCTGGGCGAGGAGATCCTGCACCGCCCTATGATGATCATGCAACCGACCTAGGGTCAAATGAATATTTGAGGGAAAGAATCTGTCCGCTGGTCGCGAAAGGAATTCGATCTTGTAACCAGATCGAATGAATTCCTGAACCCACTGTCCGGGATCCGGAACAGCCAAGGTCCGAGGAAACCGCGCAGACGTCCCCCCACCCCGGCAACGGGTGAGGGTGCCTCTTCAGGCTGTGGCAGACCGGGCTGCAGCACCAGCCTGGGCGGCTTTTGGCTTGCCCGCCCAGGGCTTTTTCTGGCCACCCTGGCCCTCGAAGGGTTTTCCCATGTCCCGTGCCTTGAAGGCACGAAAGGACCCCTGATTCGGTTTAAAGGAAGGGCCCGCTTACCGCAGAAGAACTTACCCCTAGGATTCTGGGGCAGCAGAGTGCTCTTGCCCCCAGTGACTCCTTTAACCAATTTGTCCAGGGATACCCCAAAAAAGACGAATCCCCGCATAAGGGATATCGGACACCGTTGTCCTGGAAGTTTGGTCAGCCGACCAGCTTATCAACCAAATCAAGCGGCAGGTAAGTATCGCGACACCCGACAGGCGAGCTGCCAACGGGCCCTCATCCAAGGCCGCATCACACAGATACATAACCGCTTGATGAATCTGGTCCACCATCTCCAATGTAGTGGGGGGGGGGCAGAATCAGCTATGAGAGTGCGCCTAAGCACCTTGGTCCAATCTGCCACCGCTTGAGACATCATGACGGAGGCGACAATAGGTTTCAGCATGGAACCCGCCACCACAGAGGCATGGCGGGCAAGAGATTCCAGCCTCCTATCCGTAGGGTCCCTAAACACCGGAGAATCCTCGGTGGGTACCAAAGTGGCCCTGTTCAATCTGGACACTGTATGATCCACCTTAGGGGCCACCGACCAGCGCGAATCCGTAGGAGACGCAAAGGGGTTATGGACTTAAAACCGTTTAGGCACCACAAAATTGCGCTGCAAAATGCGCCATTGGTCATTCACAGTTTTGTGAAACTCAGCGGGGAAAGGAAACACCTACGCCGTCTTTCGGGATCTGCGGGTACCAAAAGAGGACCGCTTGCCCGGAGGATTGGGCTCATCCTCTAAATGTAGTGCATCTCTAAGAGCAGTAATCAGCGCAGCCATAGCTGCGCGTTCTTCGGCCGTCCCAGGGGGGGAATCATCCCTTTCCTCATCCTCCGCCTCCCCTTCAGACTGGGAAGAACGAGACCCCTCAAGGGGCACACTATCTATGGCAACCATGTCAGAATCAGAAGAATGAGAAAGCCTAGGCCTTTTTCTAGTATCCCGTTCAGCCATCAAAAAGATCCACTTAGGATGCTAAAGTTGCAAGTGCAGCAGTCAGAGCAGAAGATCCAGAGGAGCCTGAATCGTCCACCAAAGCTGGGGGGCAATTGCTGTCCTGGGACTCCATAAGAAAAAACTTTTTTTTTAAGGTACTGTCCCTTTAAATTGCATGGCGATCCGCAGTACACCGCTATGAAGGACTATGCTGAAGACCCCGCAAGCAGGAATAAACTGACAGCCAGAGGTATTCCCCACAAAAAAAACAGCAAAGACAGACCCCACAAGAGTTACCACGCTTGCAATCGATCTCCTCTGCAGACAGAAACGAAGTGATGAGGCTGAACTAAGATTTAGGCCAAGGGAAAATGGTTGCCCATAGAAGCAATGGGAGGCTCCGGGATAATGGCCGCCGACATGTGCACAGAAAAAAACACATTGCCACACACAAGATGGCGCCAGAAGGCGCCAAAATACACTACATACAGTGCTGCAGAAGCGCCCACAGTGAAGCCAAGCAGCTGCCCACACTAAAAATGGCTGACCCGCGGTTTTTAACCCCGCAGCGGCGCCGCACATGTCTGCACCCCAACACACACAAAAAAAGTGGCACTCAGGGTAGGGACCCCCACAACCCCCCACATAGCGTTCCAGACGCGGTAGATCCCCCGCAGGGACCGGGAGTAAGGGAGCCCCAAACGCACAGACATGAGGGGACACCACAGACCAGGAGACTGCCATCCCCAGACAGAGGCCTGTCAGAATGTACTTACCGTACCGATGGCGTGGGCGACTCTCATCGACGGGAAGCCTCCCACCCCAGGCGGTGGGGGTGCTGTCAGCCAAAAACGCAGGACGCTAGCAATGCACGGTAGCCGCGGTTGAGACGTCCAGGCGAGGTGGCCACCTCGCAGGCTTTCATTCCTGAGGACAGGGCCAGGGCGTACACATAGCCTGCTAAACACTTGATGGCGGGCTGGGATTCCATCAGGCCCTCTGTCCTGGAGCACCAGAACGACCAATGCGACTCCCAGCTCCGCAATGCCGTCGTCATCCGAAGATTCGACTAACTAAATGCTGACAAACAGCTAGTAGTGCAAAGAGAAAAAAATGGATTTTTGTAAAATCTTACCGTAAAATCCTTTTCTCTTAGCTCATTGACAGACGTAGTCCTCGGTGATACACCACCTTCGGGTTATGTTGCCTCCACAGGAGCAGGACTAGACAGGAAATTAAAAAGCTCTGGCCACACCCTAGGGGCAGTCCCAGAGGGTATATCCTCTCTCTCTCTCTGCCTCAGCAAATCAGTTATGTGAAAAAAATGGATTTTTGTAAAATCTTACCGTAAAATCCTTTTCTCTTAGCTCATCGACAGACGTAGTCCTCGGTGATACACCACCTTCGGGTTATGTTACCTCCGCAGGAGCAGGACTAGACAGGAAATTAAAAAGCTCTGGCCACACCCTAGGGGCAGTCCCAGAGGGTATATCCTCTCTCTCTCTGCCTCAGCAAATCAGTTATGTGAAAAAGCAGTGCAAAAAGCAGTGAAAAAGCAGTTTAACCCAACCCAACTCCAAAACAGAGGGGCGGGGACTACGTCTGTCGATGAGCTAAGAGAAAAGGATTTTACGGTAAGTTTTTACAAAAATCCATTTTTCTCTAGCGCTCATCGACAGACGTAGTCCTCGGTGATACACCACCTTCGGGACGTCCCAGAGCAGTATCACGACTGAGGGGTGGGAAAATGGAAATCAAATCCCAATCTAGAAGGCCCAACCGGTGCCAACTAGAAGTTTACAATGCTCATCCTTAATGATGAGACTCAACAAAAAAATTTTTCAAACAGAAAAAAACCCTCGAGGTAGACCACCGGTCTCCTCAAATTGCGGCCTGCAAAACCTTGCGGCCAAATGAGGCATCCGCCGATGCCGTCACATCAATTTTATAGAATTTAGTAAAGGTATGTACCGACAACCAAGTGGCCGCCTTACATACCTGGACCACTGACGCCTGATGGCGAAAGGCCCAGGAAGTACTGAGCGCTCGAGTGGAGTGCGCCCTAACAGGGAACGGAGGACTCTGACCCTTAATAGAATAAGCCTGTACCACCGTTTGTCTAATCCATTTGGCAATGGTCGCGGCAGATGCAGGCAAACCCTTACTGGGGCCATCCGTGATCACAAAAAGTGAATCCGTCTTACGGAATGATTCCGTAGCTTTCAGGTATACCCTGATTGCCCGAACCACATCCAAGGAATGCAACGCATGTTCCCGATGATGCTTGGGCTGAGGACACAAGGAAGGTAGTACAATATCTTCATTCAGATGAAAATCTGAAACCACCTTAGGAAGAAAAGATGGCTTAGGATGAAGTACTACCTTATCCCTATGAATGACTAGGTATGGGGACTGGCATGATAATGCAGCCAGTTCTGACACCCTGCGAGCAGAAGTAATAGCCACCAAGAAGACCACCTTCTGGGATAAAGTAAGCAAGGGAATCTCCCTGATGTTTTCAAAGGGAGGTTTCTGTAGAACCGACAAAACCAAATTAAGATCCCAGGGCGGTAAGGGCGCGCGGACTGGAGGAGCCAGGTGCCGCACCCCCTGGATGAAATTCCGCACCAAGGATTTGGTAGCTAAAGGTTTCTGAAAGAAGATTGCTAATGCTGAAACTTGACCCTTGATGGTGCTCAAGGCTAGCTTCTGCTCAACCCCATGTTGCAAAAAGGCCAATATTCGAGACACCGAATAGGTACGTGGAGGAAATCCTAAAGATTCGCACCACGCAATATAAGTCTTCCATGTGTGATAATAGACTTTGCTGGAAGTCGCTTTCCTTGCTTTAATAAGAGTAGGAATGACAGAAGTAGACAAACCTCTGTCCTTCAGTACTTGGGTCTCAATGGCCAGGCCATTAAAACCAGCGACTGTAAAGCACGAAGGTAAATAGGTCCTTGAGACTACAGACACTCCCTGAGACGAAGTTCCCACGGAACGTCTGCGACTAACCTGTCCAAGTCGGCCAGGCCGGCTTGAAGAGGCCAGCCTAGAATTTCTAGGACCACTGGCGCTGATTGGATCTGAACCAGGCGTCCCTAGAGGTATCTGGCCCCGACCATCCGAGAAAGTCTGGTCGTTTTCTGTTCCCACACATTTATCAGATACCTGATAGTTATCAGGCAAGGTGATCTTTTCTGGTTGAACCTCAGGGACCGAAGTCACCCGACTAGAGGCTACTTGGCCTATCTGGTCAATCAGATCCGATTCCTGTGAGGTATCGGGACTAATCTTAGGAAAAGGTAAAGGAAAAGATCTATACAGGGAACGGTAACTACCGCTTCCTGTACTTAAATGTTGGAAGGGAAGAATCGCACCGGTAGTAGTGGTTGATGCTCGATCTAATGTCCTGAATACCGGTGAAAACGTCCCCCCACCCTGAAATTGGGTGGGGGCGCACCTTCAGGCTGTGTACTCCTTTACTTCGGGTTTGGCTGGGTTGGTCCTCTGTTTGTCCGACCAGCCCTTCTTGAACCCTCCTGGAGGAGTCTTGCCTTTCCCGGAAGTACCAGCCGGGCGTCCTTTATGGGCGGTAAAGAAAGGTCCTCGCTTGTTGCGAGGTTCCTTAGCTTTTGCAGCCTGTGGCAAAAAAGTACTCTTGCCCCCGGTGGCATCCTTAATGATTTCATCTAGGTTGGCTCCAAATAGACGATTCCCCTGGAAAGGGAGATTGGTCAAAGTCTTTTTGGAACCTAGGTCAGCTGACCAGCATTTTAACCACAGCACACGTCTGAGGATCACTGCTAACTTAGATGCATGCCCTAACAAGGGAGTAGTGTCCAAGGCTGCGTCACAGATAAACCGTAGCCCTTGTATGATCTGTTCTATCAAATCGGATGTCTCCTGGGGAATATCTTTTCCCCTAAGATCTTGGCGTACCATCTTCGCCCATTCTGTAAGTGTCTGGGAAACTAGACCAATAACAATTACTGGTCTAAATGCTGACCCTATCAGAGAAAAGATAGTGCGGGACTCCGCTTCTATCTTTCGATCCACCGGATCCTTAAAGGACGAAGTGTCCTCCACTGGAATAACCGTGGCTTTATTCAGCCTGGAAATAGGCGGATCCACGACTGGTGGTACCGTCCATTTCTTAATGATGGATTCCTCAAACGGATAGCGTCTAGCAATACGCTTGGAAATAGTAAAGGTACGTTTAGAATGTTCCCATTCTCCTTTAATCTGATTTCCAAAACATTTAGGTACAGGAAAAGCCTTCGCCGTCTTGATGGGCTTATTAGTCCCAAAAGGCCTCTCTGTTTCAGTTGCCTCTGCCGGTAAAGCCTCAAGTTTTAAGGTTTCTTGCACTGCCACAACTAGTGCGTCCACCAATGCTTCTTCCTGAATTATAGCAGGAGAAGAAGCGTCCTCCTCACTGTCTGAGGGGGCTTTACCTGGGATAGCAGCCCTTGCAGAGGAACCTGCAACTGCAGTGACCATCTCTGAATCAGAGTCAGAGGTGTCAGATAGTATAGGGGTAGGCGGGGGTCGCTTCCTTGACCCCCGTCCCTGACAGGCCGCCTCCACCCGAGCCACCATAGACTTCAAAATTGCTGTAAATGACTCTATACTCTGTACACCGGCGGGTCCCGAGGCCCCCTCGAGGGAAACAGGTGGGGGAATCTGTGTGGCAGGGTCCATAATAACTCCAGTTACTTCCTGGATGATATAATTCAAAGTAAAGAAAAAACTTTTTTTTTTTTTTTTTTGACCCTCAGCGCCACAAAAAAACCCCTTAGTGTTACCTGCTAGGGATCCCTATCGATCGAGAGAGAGAGAGATAGACCCCCAGGCTCACCACTTGATGTTCAGAGTTGAACTGCAACAGCTTACAGCGCTGTCTTAGACAAACAGGAAGTCTTTTGGCTGGCTGCCCAGGAAGAAAGGAGGCGGCTCCGCCCCTCTGTACGCCTTCCGGCGCCTCCCCCAAGCTCCACGAGGTGTAGAATCACCTAAAACATGGCCGCCCCCATGCTGGAGACACGAGGCTACGCCAAAATGGCGGCTCGTGCGATCCAGCAAAAAAAATGGCGGCGGCCTGTGCTGACTAGCGGTGTGCTGCAGGCACACAACACTCTCTCTGCATGGGGATATGGCGTGTTTGGCGGTACCGGCCCTGGCGGACCGCATGGCCATTCGGGAGGCCTGCTATTAGCTGGAGATCTGACTTGGAAGGCAGTCTACATGTCCATGGCTTCTGACTGGTAGGTAGCTTATACTTAACCCATAAGATTCCCAGAATGCCACAGATTACATCTTTAAAACATGTATACAATAGATTGTTAGCTCCCAAACCAAGCCTCCTGGCTTTTGCACACATAAAATCACACTCAAAGTAGGAGGATTTGTGACATGTTATAGGATAGAAAGAAACTCTTTCTTACCATACAGAGAGGGGCCCGCGTTCACCACAAAACCCGTCAGGGAAAACAGGGGGAACATACTACTCACCATACCGGAACCAGGCGGGCACCAACTCCTGACAGTACCCCTCTCCACCGGGGCGGGAGGGCTGTCGACCGATACAGACGCCGTGACTCATGGTCTTTGGCGTTTCAGCGAGACGTTTAACTCGCGGGTTCAGTCCTTTAATGGGACTTTGTCGCGGCCGACTCAGCGCGGAGCTATGGCCTGCACGCGCTCGTAGGCTGAACTGGGGTGACCACCGGATCTCAACATCCAGCCCGTCGCCCAGTTCAGCTTTCTTGCTTGAAGATCTCACAGGAACACTGGAGAAAAAAAGCTGTCCAAAAATCCTTTTAGAAAAAAATTTCTTGCCAGGACCTAAGATCCCAGCAAGGTATCTAGGTCCTTACTCCTAACTAGACAGAAAATAACTGATTTGCTGAGGCAGAGAGAGAGAGGATATACCCTCTGGGACTGCCCCTAGGGTGTGGCCAGAGCTTTTTAATTTCCTGTCTAGTCCTGCTCCTGCGGAGGTAACATAACCCGAAGGTGGTGTATCACCGAGGACTACGTCTGTCGATGAGCGCTAGAGAAAGCAGTCTTTAGAGATTTTAACCCAACTCAAAAAAACAGAGGGGCGGGGACTACGTCTGTCAATGAGCTAAGAGAAAAGGATTTTACGGTAAGATTTTACAAAAATCCATTTTTCTCTAGCGCTCATTGACAGACGTAGTCCTCGGTGATACACCACCTTCGGGACGTCCCAGAGCAGTATCACAACTGAGGGGTGGGAAAATGGAAATCAAATCCCAATCTAGAAGGCCCAACCGGTGCCAACTAGAAGTTTACAATGCTCATCCTTAATGATGAGACTCAACAAAAAAAGAGAAAACAATTTTTTTTTTTTTTTTCAAACAGAAAAAACCCTCGAGGTAGACCACCGGTCTCCTCAAATTGCGGCCTGCAAAACCTTGCGGCCAAATGAGGCATCCGCCGATGCCGTCACATCAATTTTATAGAATTTTGTAAAGGTATGTACTGACGACCAGGTGGCCGCCTTACATACCTGGACCACTGACGCCTGATGGCGAAAGGCCCAGGAAGTACTGAGCGCTCGAGTGGAGTGCGCCCTAACAGGGAACGGAGGACTCTGACCCTTAATAGAATAAGCCTGTACCACCGTTTGTCTAATCCATTTGGCAATGGTCGCGGCAGATGCAGGCAAACCCTTTCTGGGGCCATCCGTGATCACAAAAAGTGAATCCGTCTTACGGAATGATTCCGTAGCTTTCAGGTATACCCTGATTGCCCGAACCACATCTAAGGAATGCAACGCATGTTCCCGATGATGCTTGGGCTGAGGACACAAGGAAGGTAGTACAATATCTTCATTCAGATGAAAATCTGAAACCACCTTAGGAAGAAAAGATGGCTTAGGATGAAGTACTACCTTATCCCTATGAATCACTAGGTATGGGGACTGGCATGATAATGCAGCCAGTTCTGACACCCTGCGAGCAGAAGTAATAGCCACCAAGAAGGCCACTTTCTGGGATAAAGTAAGCAAGGGAATCTCCCTGATGTTTTCAAAAGGAGGTTTCTGTAGAACCGACAAAACCAAATTAAGATCCCAAGGCGGTAAGGGCGCGCGGACTGGAGGAGCCAGGTGCCGCACCCCCTGGATGAAATTCCGCACCAAGGATTTGGTAGCTAAAGGCTTCTGAAAGAAGATTGCTAATGCTGAAACTTGACCCTTGATGGTGCTCAAGGCTAGCTTCTGCTCAACCCCTTGTTGCAAAAAGGCCAATATTCGAGACACCGAATAGGTACGTGGAGGAAATCCTAAAGATTCGCACCACGCAATATAAGTTTTCCATGTGTGATAATAGACTTTGCTGGAAGTCGCTTTCCTTGCTTTAATAAGGGTAGGAATGACTGAAGCTGACAAACCTCTGTCCTTCAGTACTTGGGTCTCAATGGCCAGGCCATTAAACCCAGCGACTGTAAAGCATGATGGTAAATTGGTCCTTGAGACCACAGACACTCCCTGAGACGAAGTTCCCACGGAACGTCTACGACTAACATGTCCAAGTCGGCCAGGCCGGCTTGAGGAGGCCAGCCTAGAATTTCTAGGACCACTGGCGCTGATTGGATCTGAACCAGGCGTCCCTAGAGGTATCTGGCCCCGACCATCCGAGAAAGTCTGGTCGTTTTCTGTTCCCACACATTTATCAGATACCTGATAGTTATCAGGAAAGGTGATCTTTTCTGGTTGAACCTCAGGGACCGAAGTCACCCGACTAGAGGCTACTTGGCCTACCTGGTCAACCAGATCCGATTCCTGTGAGGTATCGGGACTAATCTTAGGAAAAGGTAAAGGAAAAGATCTATTCAGGGAACGGTAATTACCGCTTCCTGTAGTACTTAAATGTTGGAAGGGAAGAATCGCACCGGTAGTAGTGGTTGATGCTCGATCTAATGTCCTGAATACCGGTGAAAACGTCCCCCCACCCTGAAACCGGGTGGGGGCGCACCTTCAGGCTGTGTACTCCTTTGCTTCGGGTTTGGCTGGGTTGGTCCTTTGCTTGTCCGACCAGCCCCTCTTGAACCCTCCTGGAGGAGTCTTGCCTTTCCCGCTAGTACCAGCCGGGCGCCCTTTATGGGCGGTAAAGAAAGGTCCTCGCTTGTTGCGAGGTCCCTTAGCTTTAGCAGCCTGTGGCAAAAAAAGTGCTCTTGCCCCCAGTGGCATCCTTAATGATTTCATCTAGGTTGGCCCCAAATAGACGATTCCCCTGAAAGGGGAGATTTGTCAAGGTCTTCTTGGAACCTAGGTCAACTGACCAGCATTTTAACCACAGCACACGTCTGAGGATCACCGCTGTCTTAGATGCATGCCCTAATAAGGGAGTAGTGTCCAAGGCTGCGTCACAGATAAACTGTAGCCCTTGTATAATCTGTTCCATCAAATCAGATGTCTCCTGGGGAATATCTTTTCCCCTAAGATCTTGGCGTACCATTTTCGCCCATTCCGTAAGTGTCTGGGAAACTAGACCAATAACAATTACTGGTCTAAAAGCTGACCCTATCAGAGAGAAGATGGTGCGGGTCTCTGCTTCCATCTTTCGATCCACCGGATCCTTAAAGGACGAAGTGTCCTCCACTGAAATAACCGTGGCTTTATTCAGCCTGGAAATAGGCGGATCCACGACTGGTGGTACCGTCCATTTCTTAATGATGGATTCCTCAAACGGATAGCGTCTAGCAATACGCTTGGAAATAGTAAAGGTACGTTTAGAATGCTCCCATTCTCCTTTAATCTGATTACCGAAACATTTAGGTACAGGAAAAGCCTTCATCGTCTTGATGGGCTTATTAGTACCAAAAGGAATCTCTGTTTCAGTTGCCTCTGCCGGTAAAGCCTCAAGTTTTAAGGTTTCCTGCACTGCCACAACTAGTGCGTCCACCAATGCTTCTTCCTGAATAATAGCAGGAGAAGAAGCGTCCTCCTCACTGTCTGAGGGGGCTTTACCTGGGATAACAGCCCTTGCAGAGGAACCTGCAACTGCCGTGACCACCTCTGAATCTGAGTCAGAGGTGTCAGATGGTATAGGGGTAGGCGGGGGTCGCTTTCTTGACCCCCGTCCCTGACAGGCCGCCTCCACCCGAGCCACCATAGACTCCAAAATTGCTGTAAATGACTCTATACTCTGTGCACCGGCGGGTCCCGTGGCCCCCTCGAGGGAAACAGGTGGGGGAATATGTGTGGCAGGGTCCATGATAACTCCAGTTACTTCCTGGATAATATAATTCAAAAATAAAACTTTTCTTTTTTTTTTTTTTTTCGACCCCCAGCGCCACAAAAGCCCCTTAGTGTTACCTGCTAGGGATCCCTATCGAACGAGAGAGAGAGAGAGATAGACCCCCAGGCTCACCACTTGATGCTCAGAGTTTAACTGCAACAGGTTACAGCGCTGTCTTAACAAACAGGAAGTCTTTTGGCTGGCTGCCCAGGAAGAAAGGAGGCGGCTCTGCCCCTCTGTACGCCTTCCGGCGCCTCCCCCAAGCTCCACGAGGTGTTTGGATCACCTCAAACATGGCCGCCCCCATGCTGGAGACACGAGGCTACGCCAAAATGGCGGCTCGTGCGATCCAGCAAAAAAAATGGCGGCGGCCCGTACTGAATAGCGGTGTGCTGCAGGGCACACAACACTCTCACTGCATGGGGATATGGCGTGGTTGGCGGTACCGGCCCTGGCGGACCGCATGGCCGTTCGGGAGGCCTGCTGATAGCTGGAGATCTGATTAGGAAGGCAGTCTACATGTCCGTGGCTTCTGACTGGTAGGTAGCTTATTCTTAACCCATAAGATTCCCAGAATGCCACAGATTACATCTTTAAAACATGTATACAATTAGATTGTTAGCTCCCAAACCAAGCCTCCTGGCTTTTTGCACACATAAAATCACACTCAAAGTAGGAGGATCTGTGTCATGTTGTAGGATAGAAAGGGACTCTATCTTACCATACAGAGAGGGGCCCGCGTTCACCACAAAACCCGTCAGGGGGAAAGGGGGAACATACTACTCACCATACCGGAACCAGGCGGGCACCAACTCCTGACAGTACCCCTCTCCACCGGGGCGGGAGGGCTGTCGACCGATACGGACGCCGTGACTCATGGTCTTTGGCGTTTCAGCGAGACGTTTAACTCGCGTGGACAGTCCTTTAATGGGACTTTGTCGCGGCCGACCCAGCGCGGAGCTATGGCCTGCACGCGCTCGTAGGCTGAACTGGGGTGACCACCGGATCTCAACATCCAGCCCGTCGCCCAGTTCAGCTTTCTTGCTTGAAGATCCCACAGGAACACTGGAGAAAAAGGCTGTCTAAAAAAATCCTTTAAGAAAAAATTCTTGCCAGGACCTAAGATCCCAGCAAGGTATCTAGGTCCTTACTCCTAACTAGACAGAAAATAACTGATTTGCTGAGGCAGAGAGAGAGAGGATATACCCTCTGGGACTGCCCCTAGGGTGTGGCCAGAGCTTTTTAATTTCCTGTCTAGTCCTGCTCCTGTGGAGGCAACATAACCCGAAGGTGGTGTATCACCGAGGACTACGTCTGTCAATGAGCGCTAGAGAAAACACATTTGCAGAAAATAAAATCATAAAACAGAAGAAAGGCTGAGACATGTAGCCAAAGCACAGGGAGAGTCTATCTCACTCCTAACTAGGCAGAAGACAAACTGAGTTGGGATGGATGATAGCAGGGGGGTATTGGACCAGTGGCACAGCCCCCATAGGTGTGTCTATGTAAATTACTTTGTTTTTAACAAGTCTTATGCCTAGCTTGCTCCTATGGATAAGAGGTCAATACCCATTGGTGAAGACTGTGAGTGGGCGGCGACTGTCAGAGGACGTAAGAGAAATGTGCTTATTTCCACCTAAAATCTTCTGGATGTATTTATCCAGGTCCTCACCAAAGAGATGTTCCCCATGGAAAGGAAAAGCTAACAATAGTTTCTTACAAGGTAATTCTGCTGACCAATTCTAAGTACTCAGAGCATATAAACAGAGAGAACGACTCAGGAAATCTTAATCCTTAAGGGCATCTTCGCCAAATCTTCAAAAGATTCCCCCTGAATAGGCAGACTTTTAATCATCGCTTTAAAGTGATCCTTTAAGGATGGGCAAGCCGCTATAGCTGGTTGAAAAGCAAAGCCAGCGACAGCAAAGGAAGCCTTAAGTAAGGATTCCAACTTTTTACCTGCTGGATGCCTAAGGATCAAGGCAATGAAGCATATATGCATGCAGTTCAAGGCAATTAAGCATATATGCTTTTATGCAATGTGTGTTTATGGAAGCATGTAAGCATGCGTTTTATGCAAATATGCGTTTATGCAAAAAGGTGTTCTCACAAACATGCGTACCCATGCAAACATGCATCCACGCAACATGCATCCATCCAATAATCCTGAGAAGTACACAGGGCATGAACAGTACACTGCCCCCAGTGGCCACTGGGAGAAAGGCCAGAACGACAGATCTCTCTCTCTTTTTTTTTTTTAAAGAGAGGGAAAAACTTACCAGTCCAGCCGCAGGATTCTTAAAAGGACCCAAACTTCACTCATCACGGCGGGCTGTCAGTCGTTGGACCTTCAAGGACCGCGTCTCTCTTTTTAATGGGGTCCACACCTTTAGACCTGTAGAGCACCCTGCTGGCAAACTCTTGGGATAATAAAAAACCTGGCTTCCATTTATCAGGGTCCAACACTCAGATGGATCACATTACAGGCAAAACCTCGGGTCTTCTTTGCAGAGGCTCGGGTATCATCCTTTTAGCCTTTAGCCATTCGAATGGACCCAATCAGAATCGCCCCTAAACTGGGACATCATAGGATTCATCTTAGGATTGAAGAGCTTTAACAGCCACCACTTTCAAGACACTGGTGAAAAAACAGGTTCTTCCTGTATGGGAGGGGTTATATGGGAGGAACTTCCCGTCTATTGGTTGCCAGTGTCCATTCACCTAAAAGGTAGCGTATAACCCAGATAGTCATTATTACCTGCTCTGTGTCCCGTGATGTACGATAAAGAAATATGTGTTAACTTTTCCCTTTCAGCATCTCTGTTGTAGTATCAGTTTCGGTGTGTATAGTGAGGTTTGATAAGATAACAAACTATCAGTCGGTGTTGGTTTTGAAGATGGATACCGCGTCTTTGTATAGCAATCGCTTGTGTATGTGCTGAAATTGTTTTTGGGCGGTAGACTCCCTTTCTAGACATAGTGTTAGTAATCGATAAGAGGTTTTGTGTTTTTTTTTTACACTGTAATTCAACTCCGGTCCTGTCTATTTATAATGCAACTCGTTTATTAGTAAAACTGGTGGTTATTTTAGACGCAGAAGTTTGAGTTGATATACCAGTTTTGTACTGAGTTTGTTTTAGGTGGCGGATTGCGTCCTGCAACTTAAAATCAGTATTCAGTTATATAGTTATTGTCTACACTATATTTCGAATCCGGTTGATCATAAATCAGTTTTTTTTTCTGTTTTAGTATCATCTTTTTGTCCTTTTTGTCCTGTGAATCCAAGATTCACTTGTTTGCTCTACCTTTTGTTTTCGCCTATTTTTATTGTGGCTGGTGGTTCTAAGTGTCACCATTTTGTTTCAACCACGTGTTTGGTCGCCATCTTGTCTGGGCATTGAGCCCCACGTGGTTAGAACACATTTCCTTTGTGTGCTGGCCATATTGGGTTCTCCTGAGTCTTGACATCCCCATTTTATTTGGTGGTGTTGAAACCCACGTGGCTGAGCCGCCATTGTGTGTTTTGTCACACTACTATTTTTGTTTTCCTTTTAGTTTTTGCATTTCTATATTTTTGTTTAAAGGGGCAACTTCTTATAGAAATATTATATGTTTTTTGTACTGCATTTTAGTTTTAAGTGGGGTTTCTTCATTTTTAATTGAAATCCAGCATTTAGGGATGTTATACATGATTATTGCAGTTGTTTTTAGCTAGCCTTGTTTGTCTTTTTGTTCAAATTTAGCATTTATCCATCTGTTTTTTGTGTTTTATCTCCAGTTTATGTGTAGGCATTTGTGTTTAAGCCATTTTTATAGGTTTTTGTTCAATTTTTTTGTTGTATAACCATAGTTTTTTAATGATAAACTACAGTGTGGCGTGTAACTGATCATTATATTGGATTCAGTTTTTGGTTAGAATCAGGTTCGTTTTGTGCTGAGTTATGGTTATTTCTCACAGAGGTAGTGTTTTTATAATACTGCAGGTTGGGTTTTAGGTAGAGAGGTTATACATCCCAGTGTGCAATCAGTAACCGGCATCTAAATGTATTTATTTTTTTAGTGTACCATGAAGGAATAGACTGTAGCCAAGGTTTGTATAGTGAGAACTTTTATTGTGCTTTCGGGGTTGTTTGGCTGCATGGATTGGGTCAAAACGAACGTGTGCAGTTTGGGCCAGGCCACATGAAACGGGTGAGAGCGGCGCGCTTGTTACGGACTTCATCGTGTGTAGATACTGAAACCTATCCCATGTGTGGCCGTGTACAATAATCGGAGTTGGGGAGCGAGTGGTAGTTGCTGAGCTGTATACCCCTACAAATCCACCGGGTTGAGTTTTCTAGCGGGTCAGCAGGGAAGCTGTGTAAACTAATCGAGGTCCGGAAGCAAGCCAACACCGTCAAAGGAGGTGCCTGGCAGTGTTGCTACTAAACTAGGTGCGAAAGAGTGATTGGAATCGTCATGGGCCGTCCATGCAAGGGGAGGGGAATCAAGGCCTCCCAAGTTAGCCAAAAAGCTTTGCGGGACATAAAATCTGCGTTTGGGGCTCGGGCAATGAGACTCCCCAAATAAGTGGTCCAAGGGAACACGTTGGTGCATCCCTTTGGAAGGTACCTTTGATGTCTGGAGATGGGAGAAGTTCATAATTGAATTTAGGATTAAGCTCCAGGCCACAAAGATGTAAGACATAGCACAATTGTGGCTTCAGAGGTCTATTATGGTCAATCAGCAAGGCATACATGAGTCAGTTTCAGTCCGGAAGGACCGTATTATGTACACTTGACCTGATGAGATAGCCGAGTCCAGCGTTCCGGTGACGGAAGTGGAGGAAGCTCTTTCTGGGCTAACTTTACTGAGACGAGCCAGACCTGCTGAAACTGAACTGGTCACTGTCTCTATGGATTCACAGCCTGTTATTGACTCTACTATCTCTGCACCTTCAGCTCCAATTTCTCCAGCTCACGGTACAGACCTCGATACTGTTACAAGTGTTGTGTGAGTCAAGGGGGATTCTGGTGAGGAACAGAAATCGTGTGGAGTGCTTACAAGCCCTAAGTGACTTTGATTACAAGGTCCGTTCCCTGTATCCTCCTCTGGGGGATTGCATTTCAGAACCAGTTGTGGGTGAAACCGCTCATGTTTGTTTCCGGATAAAGCCATCACCTCCACGGTATACCCCTGCTTTTGAAAACTTATTTTTTAACTTCTTCCCGCCCACGCTATAGCCAAAAGACTGCTACAGCGCGGGCTCTAATGTCCAGGAGGCCGTCTTTAAACGGCCTCCCAGTAACAGGCTCCCCGCACGCTCCCATCGGGGAAAATCTGTGTCGGCCGTGTCCCTTGGACACAGCCAATCACAGATAGTGGTGAATGGCCAATCACAGCGGCCATTTGCCACGCGATCGGAACATCCAATGAGAGATGATCTCAAATGTAAACATATGAGATCATCTCTCATTGCCAGCTCTCCTTCCTCACACAGAGACTGCGTGTGAGGAAGAGGAGAGCCGATCAGACACAGAGAAATGTAATCAGGGCACTGATCACCAGTGCCCTGATTACACAAGAGGGAAATAAAATGCCATAACTGCCCACCATCAGTGCCCAAAGTGCCTGCCATCAGTGCCCCCCATCAGTGCCCACAATCAATGCCCATATTGCTGCCAGTCAGTGCCCATCAGTGCCTGCTCATCTAGGCACTGATGGGCACTGACTAGCAGCACTATGGGCAATGAGTGTGGGCACTGATGGTGCTGCCCATCAGTGTCGCCCGTCAGTGCTCATCAGTGCCACCCATCAGTGTCCATCAGTGCCCATCAGTGCCGTCTGTCAGTGCCAGCTCAGTGCCCAGCAGTGCCACCTCTCAGTGCCCAGCAGTGCCACCTCATCAGTGCCCATAAGTGCCACCTCATCAGTGCCCATCAGTGCAGCCTCATCAGCGCACATCAGTGAAGGAGAAAAATGTATTTATTTTCAATATTTACTCACAGAAAATAAGAAAAACTTTTTTTTTTTTCAAAATTTTCTGTCTTTTTTCTTTTTTTTTTTGTAAGAAATAAAAAAAAACCCAGAGGTGATTAAATACCACCAAAAGAAAGCTCTATTTGTGTGAAAAAAATGATAAAAATGTCATATAGGTGCAGTGTAGCATGACCGCGCAATTGTCATCCAAAGCGTGAGAGCGCTGAAAGCTGAAAATTGGCCTGGGCAGGAAGGGGGTGAAAGTGCACTGTAGGCAAGTGGTTAATACCATTATAAATGATATTGGGTCTGGGATTTAAAGTACCATTTCAGTCTTTGCAGATGACAATAAGCTTTGCAGTGGAATAACTTCCTTACAGGCTGTCTCAAACTTACATGCCAACCTCAATGCACTGTTTCATTGGGCAACTACAGTCAAATCCATAAATATTGGGACATCTACACAATTCAAATCTTTTTGGCTCTATACACCACCACAATGGATTTGAAATTAAACAAACAAGATGTGCTTTAACTGCAGACTGTCAGTTTTAATTTGAGGGTATTTACATCCAAATCAGGTGAATGGTGTAGGAATTACAACAGTTTGCATATGTGTCTCCCACTTTTTAAAAGGGACCAAAAGTAATGGGACAGATTAACAACCATAAATCAAACTTTCACTTTTTAATACTTTGTGGCAAATCCTTTGCAGTCAATTACAGCCTGAAGTCTGGAACGCATAGACATCACCAGATGCTGGGTTTCAACCCTGGTGATGCTCTGCCAGGCCTCTACTGCAACTGTCTTCAGTTCCTGCTTGTTCTTGGGGCATTTTCCCTTCAGTTTTGTCTTCAGCAAGTGAAATGCAGGCTCAGTCGGATACAGATCAGGTGATTGACCTGGCCATTGCATAACATTCCACTTCTTTCCCTTAAAAAAACTCTTTGGTTGCTTTTGCAGTGTGCTTCGTGTAATTGTCCATCTGCACTGTGAAGCGCCGTCCAATAAGTTCTGAAGCATTTGGCTGAATATGAGCAGATAATATTGCCCAAAACACTTCAGAATTCATCCTGCTGCTTTTGTCAGCAGTCACATCATCAATAAATACAAGAGAACCAGTTCCATTGGCAGCCATACATGCCCACGCCATGACACTACCACCACCACCATGCTTCACTGATGAGGTGGTATGCTTTGGATCATGCACAGTTCCTTTCCTTCTCCATACTCTTCTCTTCCCATCACTCTGGTACAAGTTGATCTTGGTCTCATCTGTCCATAGGATGTTGTTCCAGAACTGTGAAGGCTTTTTTAGATGTTGCTTGGCAAACTCTAATCTGGCCTTCCTGTTTTTGAGGCTCACCAATGGTTTACATCTTGTGGTGAACCCTCTGTATTCACTCTGGTGAAGTCTTCTCTTGATTGCTGACTTTGACACACATACACCTACCTCCTGGAGAGTGTTCTTGATCTGGCCAACTGTAGTGAAGGGTGTTTTCTTCACCAGGGAAAGAATTCTTCGGTCAACCACCACAGTGGTTTTCCATGGTGTTCCGGGTCTTTTGGTGTTGCTGAGCTCACCGGTGCGTTCTTTCTTTTTAAGGATGTTCCAAACAGTTGATTTGGCCACACCTAATGTTTTTGCTGTCTCTCTGATGGGTTTGTTTTGTTTTTTTCAGCCTAATTGTGGCTTGCTTCACTGATAGTGACAGCTCATTAGATCTCATATTGAGAGTTGACAGCAACAGATTGCAAATGCAAATAGCACACTTGAAATTAACTCTGGACCTTTTATCTACTCCTTGTAAATGTGATAAAGAAGGAATAACACACATCTGGCCATGAAACAGCTGAGCAGCCAATTGTCCCATTACTTTTGGTCCCTTAAAAAGCGGGAGGCACATATACAAACTGTTGTAATTCCGACACCTTTCACCTGATTTGGATGCAAATACCCTCAAATTAAAGCTGAAAGTCTGCAGTTAAAGCACATTTTGTTTGTTTCATTTCAAATCCATTGTGGTGGTGTATAGAGCCAAAAAGATTAGAATTGTGTTGATGTCCCAATATTTATGGCCCTGACTGTATGTGGCAAATGAGGTTTAATATTGATAAATGTAAAGTTATGCACTTGGGGGCTAAGAATATGCATGCATCATATATACTAGGGGGAGTAGAACTGGGGGAATCCATAGCAGAGAAGGGCTCTGGGTGTTCTGGTAGATCCTAAGCTTAATAAAAGCATGCAATGCCAAGCTGCGTTTTTCAAAGCAAGCAAAGTCCTTTCTTGTTTTAACAGAGGCATGGACTCCAGAGAGAGTGATATAATTTTGCCCCTGTGCAAATCATTAGTAGGACCTCATCTGGAATATGCAGTTCAGTTTTGGGCACCAGTTCTCAAAAAGGATATCGGGGAGCTGGACAAAAAGTGCAGAGAAGGACAACCAAACTGATAACAGGCATGGAGAAGCTCAGCTACAAGGAAAGATTAGTGGAAATTAATTTTTTTCTTTATTGAGAAGATGAGATTAAGGGGTATATGATCAACATGTATAAATACATAAGGGGTTCATATAGTGAACTTGGTGTTGAGTTATTCACTTTATGGCACAGATCCTTGCGATTAAACCCTCTATTTTGCCGGTACTACTATCCTGGCACCTCCTGTGCCGACCGCCATGGTCAAAATCGGCTCTCAGGGCTCCAAATCGGTCGCGGCTTTCCGGACCAGCACGGGCTGCGAAGAGGGTCCGGCGCCATCTTGGGAAGCCTCGCGGCCTGGGCTGGTCCGGAAGGCCGCGACCGATTTGTCCGCCCATGTTTTTGGTGGGATCATATATTTATGTTGTGCAATTTACCTTTACTCAGCATGCTCTCTTTCTCAGCAGTGGTGGTCAGTTCTTTTACTGGTTGAATTTCAGCGGAGGTGTGGACCAGACGGGCCCCCCGGGGGTTTTCCTTGCCTACACGCTCTCTAGGTACTGGTATGCATATCCTATGAGGTGGGCACTCCTGGGGGGGGGGAATCCCCTCTTAGGGGGCTTTACTTCTTTGAGCTATTTTATGTTTTCGAATGTCTTTGAAACTTTTGACTTGGAATGTGCGGGGTATGAGCTCCAAGATTAAGAGGTCTCTCGTATTTGACTATTTTAAACGCTCCAAGGCGGACGTCCTTTTGCAGGAGACACATTTGATGGATCCCAAAACGAGGGCGTTAAAACGGCCACGCATTGCTCATGCATTTCATGCTACCTACTCCACCTATTCAAGGGGAGTCTCGACCTTGCTCTCCAGGGCATGCCCGGTGCGGGTGCTGGAGGTGAAGACCGACTGGGAGGGGTGCTAGGTTATAGGGGTATTGAATTATATGGATCACTTGTTTACGGTAGTTAACTTGTATCTCCTTCCGCCATTTAAGGCTAGGCGCCTCGATGGCTGTATGCAGGCTGTCCTCTCGATTGCTCAGGGATCTTTAATTTGAAGATCTATATCAGATGTGAGACTCTGTTGGTGGCGTCTCCAGGCCTCTTTTCCCCAAATCAGCCCTTGTGGTGTAATCCGAGTTTGCCTCACTTTGCCGCGTCCCAGGATGCGGCGCAGTGGGCGGAACGGGGCCTGAAGTATGCTCACCAACTATTTGAGGAGGGGATTTTTAAGCCATTCTCCCAGTTCCAGGTGGACTTTTGGATACCCGGCTCTTGGCACTATCGTTATCTCCAGTTGCGACATGCGGACTTGGCTCAATTTGGGCCTGGTACTGTCTCACTCGGCAACTCTCCTATGGAAAAGGAATTGTTGCGAGATGAGCACACTAAATTAACTAGCTCTTACTATGGTGTTCTCCTTGGTAGTGTGCCGTCTCGAATGGAGGCTATTAGGGCCGGGTGGGCGAGAGACATCCCGGATCTTTCGGACGATGACTGGGAGGAATAGCTCGAGGTATATTTTAGGACTCCCATGTCTGCCAGGGACCGTTTGATACAATTACGCATTTTTCATAGAACTTATTACACACCTCACCGGTTGTTTTTGATGAAGCAGAGGCCTACTCCAGAGTGTCACAAATGCGGTGGAGCTCGGGGAGATTTACTTCATATGTTGTGGAGCTGTCCAAAAATTAGACCTTTTTAGTCTCAGGTTACACACTTCCTCTCGACGTCCCTGGACCTCCCTAATGTCTGCAGCCCTAAGTGGTGCATACTGGGGATTCTCGGGGATGTTGATCTCAGATCTCACCAAAAACAGTTTCTTAGACTTTTGTTGTTTTATGCCAGGAAAACTGTGGAGATGCAGTGGGTGCATACGGACAGGATTCCACTTGACCTCTGGAAAAATCTGATTAACCAGGTCCTACCTCTATAAAATGACCTATGAAGCCAGGGGTTGTCCAAAAAAAATCATGAAGATTTGGAGTCCATGGGTTGATTTGACTGGCACGTGCGGCTCTACGCTACTCTAAGTGTGGGGGCTGTGCGAGCACGGTGGGGTCCGTTCTGTACCTACACTCCGCTTGGGAAAAGGGATACTACTCTGACCACCATTTGCTTTTCCTGCTGAGTTTTTAGTTTAAGCTGCATGTGCAAAATGTGTTGTAACACTGATATCTGCGTTCAATTCAGCACGTTCATGGATCTGTAATGTCACATCAATTCGTGTTCTCCTTTACCTATAATGGACCTATGTGAAATCCTGCAGATATTGTGTACAGTATTTTTCTGTAATGTCAATATATTGCTGTTTTATCTTGCTGTTCATTTGATAAAATTAATAAAAAAGAAATTAAAAAAAAAAAAAAAAAAAAAAGATTGCTTTAAAAAAAAGGCCTGGCTTCTTTCCTAGGTGTACATAATAGTAATCGACCGATATTGATTTTTCGTTGCCGATACCAATATTTTGGTCGGCCGATTTGGACGATATTTTCAAACATGTAAAAATTACCCCAAAAAAACACAGAAATCTCTTAATAAACATGTTAAAAATGTTAATAAATAAAGATTAACATTAAGTGCTCCTTCACACATTAACTGCATAAAAACTGATATGAAAACTTAAATTCCAGGGACATGAGTATCTGTGAGTACCTATTACTGAGTGTCTGTGAGTACCTATTACTACCTGAGGATCTGTAAATACCTATTACTACCTGAGTGTCTGCGAGTACCTATTACTACCTGAGTGTTTGTGAGTTCCTATTACTACCTGAGTGTCTGTGAGTACCTATTACTACCTGAGTGTCTGTGAGTACCTATTGCTACCTGAGTGTTTGTGAGTACCTATTGCTACCTGAGTGTTTGTGAGTACCTATTGCTACCTGAGTGTTTGCGAGTACCTATTACTACCTGAGTGTCTAAGTTCCTATTACTACCTGAGTGTCTGTGAGTACCTACTAGTACCTGAGTGTCTGAGTACCTATTAGTACCTGTGAGTGTCTGCGAGTACCTATTACTACCTGAGTGTTTGTGAGTTCCTATTACTACCTGAGTGTCTGTGAGTACCTATTACTACCTGAGTGTCTGTGAGTACCTATTGCTACCTGAGTGTTTGTGAGTACCTATTGCTACCTGAGTGTTTGTGAGTACCTATTGCTACCTGAGTGTTTGCGTGTACCTATTACTACCTGAGTGTCTAAGTTCCTATTACTACCTGAGTGTCTGTGAGTACCTACTAGTACCTGAGTGTCTGAGTACCTATTAGTACCTGTGAGTGGCTGGGAGTACATGTGAGTGGCTGGGAGTACCTGAGTGTCTGGGAGTGTCAGTGACTGTAGCGGAGAACCAGATGGTGAGAAAGTAGAGTTAGAAAGCTAGGAAACAGCCACACAGGACAGACTTAAATGACTGAATCCCCATTAGATTAGTAGGTACAATGCCCGGCGGGTGTGGAGATGCGATTCAGTGTACATCTTGTGGCATGTATACGTTCCCCGATCATGCGATCGAGGGCGAATACAAATGCACAAAATGTAAGCACGTTGCTTCCCTGGAAGCTCAGGTCCTGAATCTAGGTAAGCTGCTAGCAACACTGAGACGAATGTCCATACCGAAGGAGAGCTGGAATCGTACCCGACAGGTGCAGGCCGGGCCAGCACAGAGGAGGGCGGAGAAATGGAGGTGCAGGCATCAGAGCAGAGTAGATGGGTGACAGTAAGGAGAGGTGGAAGGGAAAAAGGCAAGGAGGCCAATCCTGGGATGGAGCACCCCAATAAATACGCCCCGTTGCATGATGTTGGGGAAACCAGTCAGGGACTGGCATTGCTGGAGCAGAGCGACGCCCCTAGCTGCCAGGGGAAGAACTCCTCCAGTGAGGCCAGGAGAAAGGGAAAGGAAAGACAGGTGCTGATGGTAGGGGACTCAATCATTAGAAGGACAGACAGTGCAATCTGTCACAAAGACTGCGAGCGATGAACAGTCTGTTGTTTACCGGGCGCTCGGATTCGGCACATCACGGATCGGGTGGACAGATTACTGGGTGGGGCTGGGGATGACCCAGCTGTCATGGTACACGTGGGTACCAATGACATAGGCAGAGGAAGCTGGAGAGTCCTAAATTTTTCAGAAATGCTACCTGTACCTCGAGCCACACCAGAGAGGCAGCGGGAGATTAGGGAAGTTAACAAGTGGCTGAGGAGCTGGTGTAGGAAGGAGGGTTTTGGGTTCCTGGAGAACTGGGCCGACTTCTCAGTCGGCCACCGGCTCTTTGGTAGGGACAGATTGCACCTAAATAGGGAGGGTGCAACTGTACTGGGTGAGAGGATGGCCAAAAAGTTAGAGGGGCTTTTAAACTAGGTGATGGGGGGAGGGTACAGATGTAGAATTAGCCAGCGGGGAGCAAGATTCAGAGGGCACAAATGGGGACATTAGTGGTAGGGTGTTTAGAGTACCTAAATCCAAGTTGGGTATGGGGAAAAACCACAAGAGCAGCTTAAAACAACATCAAACTAGGATATAGTATGCAACCGGTCAAAATTACGAGGTTTGTATACCAATGCCAGAAGCCTGGCCAACAAGATGGGAGAGGAGATGGAGCTGCTGATGTTTGAGGAGGACTTCGATTTTGTGGGGATAACAGAGACTTGGTTTGACAGCTCTTATGATTGGATGGCAACCATTCAGGGGTATTCCCTTTATCGCAGGGATAGAGAAGGTAAAAAAGGGGGAGAGGTATGTCTGTATATTAAGAACAGTGTACAGGTAAATATGTCGGATAATATTAATAATGGAGCTATGGACGAGGCAGAATCCCTATGGGTAGAACTTAATAGGGAAGGCACTATAGGGAAGGTAATATTGGGCGTATGCTATAGGCCCCCCAACCAGAGGGAGGAGGGGGAGGTGGACCTCCTTTTACAGATAAGATTGGCAGCAAGGATGGGAAATGTCATTATAATGGGGGACTTTAATTATCCAGATATAGACTGGGCAGAAGGAACCGCGCATTCAGCCAAGACACGGCAGTTCCTAAATGTTTTGCAGGACAATTTCATGGGTCAGATGGTGAAGGCACCGACAAGAAACAATGCGGTACTAGACCTACTGATTACCAACAATACAGACCTGATCACGGATATAGAAATATGGGGCAACTTAGGAAACAGTGACCATAGGTCAATAAGTTTCAGTATTAATTACAGTAATAGGTAACACAAAGGTAATATAAGGACACTGAATTTCAAAAGAGCCTATTTCCCCCAACTGCGCTCTCTGCTAGAAAATATCAAATGGGATAGAACCCAGGGAACAAAGAACATGGAGGAAAAATGGGAGCGCTTCAAGAGCATACTTAACAAAGGGATTGGCCAGTGTATTCCAAAGGGAAATACATTTAAACAAGCAAAACTAAACACTGGGTGGCTAAACTCCAACATAAAAATGCATATTAATACTAAAGAAAAGGCCTTCAAAAAATACAAGGCTGAGGGGCCATTGGCAGCATTCAAGCATTACAAAGAGTGCAATAAATCAAGGGGCTAAAATAGAACACGAGAGACTTATAGCGGAAGAGAGTAAAAAGAACCCCAAGAAATTCTTTAAGTATATAAACAGTAAGAAAGTGAGGCCAGAACACATTGGCCCCATAAAAGGCGACAAAGGAAATTTGGCCACAGAGGACAGAGAAAATGAGAAAGTGTTAAATAATTTCTTCTCTTCAGTCTTCACAAAAGAATCGGAGGGCTACACTAACCCAGCTTGTAATGCTAAACTAAATAATACACCTCAGGAAGTACTGCCATGGCTAACAGAAGATAGACTTAGAACTAAACTAGAGAAACTTAACATAAATAAATCACCGGGACAGGATGGCTTGCACCCGAGGGTTCTTAAAGAACTCAGCCAGGTGACTGCCAGACCATTATTCTTGATCTTTAAGGATAGTCTACAGACGGGTATGGTGCCAGCTGATTGGAAAAAAGCAAACGTGGTACCAATATTTAAAAAAGATTTTGGAGGGGATGTTAAGTGACCACATACAAGACTTTAGTAATAGAAACAGTATTATTAGTAGTAATCAGCATGCATTCATGAAAAATCGTTCTTGCCAAACCAATCTATTAACCTTCTACGATGAAGTGAGCTGCTACCTAGATAAAGGTAAGCCTGTGGATGTGGTGTATCTGGACTTTGCAAAGGCCTTTGACACCGTTCCCCACAAACGCTTACTGTACAAACTAAGGAATGTAGGTATGGACCATAGGGTTAGTACCTGGATAGAGAACTGGCTCCAGGGGAGAGTCCAGAGGGTGGTGATAAATGAGGAGTACTCGGATTGGGCAGGTGTGGAAAGTGGGGTCCCCCAAGGTTCTGTCCTGGGACCAATCCTGTTTAATTTATTCAGAAATTATCTACAAGAGGGGATATCTAGTACAATCTCAGTATTTGCGGATGATACTAAACTAAGCATGCCAATATCTTCTACGCAGGATGTTGAAACCTTACAAGCGGACCTGAACAAAATAATGGGGTGGGCAACTACGTGGCAGATGAGATTTAATGTTGAAAAATGTAAAGTAATGCACTTGGGCATCAGAAACAAACAAGCAAGCTACTCACTGGGGTGGAAACCTCTGGGTGAGTCCAGGATGGAAAAGGACCTGGGGGTACTGGTGGACAACAGGCTTGGCAGTGACATGCAATTGGAGAAACAGAGAGTGTAGCCGCTCAGGTGTATGTCAAAGACCGTGTGCAGGTTGGATCTGTAGTCCAGGAGCATATGGAAGTAGAGAAAGTGAGACCGCACTCCAGTAAAGTCGTTTGTTGAAATCAAAAACTGTTTCCTTTATTCCTCAAGTAAAGCAAAAGACAGACAGTGTACCAGCAGACAAGTAGGTTGACGCGTTTCACGACATTCCCAGTCGCTTACTCATAACCACACTGAGATTGCAAGGGTCGGCCGAGTATATGTAAGAAAGTAAATTTGGCATCAATCAACCGTTCTGGTGCACACATGTTGAACCACCTGAATGAATGATTAAGCCAGACAGCTTGCAGTAACGTAGTGAGGACATAACAATTAGACATAGGATCTCAACTGATGAGACATTCGAAACAAGACATTAAAAACAAACATTTGCAAAAATGGGTAAATAAAACCATATGTGCACACACGCGATCTCGCACATATTACAGGCTGCATAAATAGATATATGTATGCAACGTATTCAAGGATTATTGTTATTATCAAGGGTGTAGGAACAATTCCCGTGTAAAAAATAATATACGTGTGTAAACATAAATTATAAAGATTGTACCAATCATTGGCTACACAAAGATACATGTTCCAATGTAAGTGAAGAATAGTGAACAAGTAGGGGTCTACAAATGTGACAAAATATAAAAGTAAAAATATGTTTGAAAACATAGATGTTTTGAAACGTGAATAATATAGGAGTAGATAGTGAAAAAGAATGAACACCAAGGATGTTAGCCCATATAAAAACCCATAAAAAACTGCAGCCTGTATGGAAAAGACAGCGTATGCGTAAGCATGTCCAAATGTGGAAAGATCTCAGTTGAAAGACACATATATAGAGAAATAGTATCCAATATTGGACATAGTCCCAGTAAACTTTAAATATAAGTCTAAATTTAGTGGCCACGTATAGATCGTCAAATGTTCACATGTACACATGCATGCACAGATAAAGAAAAAAAATATATATAATAAAAAAGTTAATAACATTTTTTATCAGGCTTAATGCATAGAGTACAAAAGGTACAAAAAACCTTGCACTTATGTGCACATGGAACAAGTGCCACAATTGTATGCATATACGTAGACCCATACGTGTGTAAAGTTGATGTATGTATTTAGATATAGGTATATCTGTGACCATAATTAAATGTGTCTACCACATACATGTGTCGACCAGGGAAAAAGGCCAGCACAAGAATATTCAACTGAGATCAAAACCAAATGCAAATATGCAAAGGAAAAACCCTCCATAGTTAGAGCATATATATGAAAACAATGTATTAATATAAATCCTAGCACAGGAGACATTTAGATGCAAAATCACCAGAAAGAGTAAGTAAAGGCACATAGCTCGCTCTGGATAAACAACATTATTCAAAATGTCATATAAACTGATATGGCCTAGCAATACAAATATATAAAAGACGATCACATGGGAAAACCCATAGAGGATTCATATATACATATGAAGCGTATGGCCAATTTAAAAATTAGTAAAAAGATATGATATATAATGATGATAAACATACAGGACAAAGTGACAACCAACCGGGGAGGGGACGTCACTCATAAAAATGAGTGACATCCCATTCCCAGTTCAAACCGTGCGGCATGCGGGTGTGGAGCCTGAAAATCCATAGAACTTCTTTTCTGCAGAGAAGACGAAACACATCACTGCCTCTAATAGGTTTGGTGATGTGATCTATAACTTGTACCTGTACCAAAGTTAGATCACCCGCGTGGTCATTGTTAAAGTGTCGCGCTACATTACTGGATTTGCATGTACGTATGTCGCTGAGATGTTCCCTAAAGCATTCCTTCAATTTACGCGTGGTTCTTCCAACATATCGTGCGGAACATGCTTTGCCGGTAATGAGAGATCAAAAACTGCGTATTGCAATTGAAAAATTTGCAGATATCATAGGTTTTGTTACTATAAGTGGAGGTAAAATTATTTCTCTGCAGAATATGTGGACAGGTAACACAATCCGTCATGCCGCACCGAAAGTTTCCCTTACAGTGTAGCCAAGTGGTGGATGTGTTGCATTTTTTGGAAGTATAAAGGCTAGGAGAAAGGGAATTTCCCAAAGTAACCGCCCGTTTGGCAACTATGTTAACCCCATCACTGAGTATGTCAGCACAAATATCATCAGAGTTCAAAATAGGCAAATGTTTTGAAATAATTTTCTTGACTTCATTAAACTCTAGACTGTAAGGCAAAGACAGAGTGACCGATGGAGGTGTCTTTAATTTAGCTTTGTTCTTGTTTTTGATATTCTTTCTATGTTTATGGGTCACCCCATATTTGTCCTTGGCTGTGACACAATTATCTCCAACGAAGGCAACAGTTTCAGCACTATTACCGTTAACCCCTGAACTTTCTTTTGGGTTTCCTAAACATAAAAGATCAGTACGATCTTTTTTCAGAGCTATATGATATGCTCCATCGAGCATCCAATGTGGATACCCTCTATCAAGGAACCGGGAATAAAGTGCAGATGCCTCTAGTTTAAAATCAGATAAGTTGCTACAGATTCTACGCAATCTTAAAAATTGACCCACAGGGATACCCTTGATTGTATGTAGAGGATGGCTGGATGTTGCGTGTAAAAGGCTATTGCCAGATAAAGGTTTTCTATACAAATTGGATGTGACCCTATTGCTCGAATGGCCCAATGTGACATCAAGAAATTCTATTTTGTCCGGACTCTTATGTCCGGTAAATTTTAAATTTAGCGAATTGCAATTGAGATAGTGCAAAAAATCATCCAAATTGACATCCCGATGGCACACAAAGATCAGATCGTCAATATATCGAAAAAATAGAGCGATCTGGTCTCTGTACGGATTTTTACCTCCAAAGATGTGGGGTCTCTCCCACCAACCCATGTACTGTAGAGGTTGGCGAGAGAGGGGGAGAACTTAGCTCCCATCGCTGCCCCACATCTTTGGAGGTAAAAGTCGCCGTCAAAAGAAAAATAGTTATGTGTCAAAAGAAAATATAAAACCTTGAGGATGTAGGATCGAAGGTCATCAGACAATTTAGTATATTGTTTCAAACTGTATTCAATAGCCTGCATTGCAAGATCGTGAGGTATCGAGGAATACAGGCTAGTTACACACATATATTATTTTTTACACGGGAATTGTTCCTACACCCTTGATAATAACAATAATCCTTGAATACGTTACATACATATATCTATTTATGCAGCCTGTAATATGTGAGAGATCGCGTGTGTGCACATATGGTTTTATTTACCCATTTTTGCAAATGTTTGTTTTTAATGTCTTGTTTCGAATGTCTCATCAGTTGAGATCCTATGTCTAATTGTTATGTCCTCACTGCGTTACTGCAAGCTGTCTGGCTTAATCATTCATTCAGGTGGTTCAACATGTGTGCACCATAACGGTTGATTGATGCCAAATTAACTTTCTTAAATATACTCGGCCGACCCTTGCAATCTCACAGTGTGGTTATGAGTAGGCGACTGGGAATGTCGTGAAACGCGTCAACCTACTTGTCTGCTGGTACACTGTCTGTCTTTTGCTTTACTTGAGGAATAAAGGAAACAGTTTTTGATTTCAACAAACGAATTTACTGGAGTGCGGTCTCACTTTCTCTACTTCCAGTGACATGCAATGCCAAGCCGCTGCAAGCAAAGCCAACAGAATACTTGCATGTATAAAAAAGGGGATTCACTCCAGAAATAAAGAGATTATTCTCCCACTCTACAAGACTCTGGTTCGGCCACATCTGGAGTATGCTGTCCAGTTCTGGGCACCAGTCCTCAGGAAGGATGTGCTGGAACTGGAGAGAGTCCAGAGAAGGGCAACAAAAATAATTAGGGGAATGGAGGGCATCGGCTATGAGGAAAGACTACAAGCACTGAACTTATTCTCTCTGGAGAAGAGACGATTGAGGGGGGATATTATATCAAATGTACAAATACTGTACTGGTGATGACCCTAGCATAAGGAACAAACTTTTTAGAGAAAAGGAATACAATAAGACACGTGGCCACTCACTAAAATTAGAGGGAAAACGGTTTAACCTTAAAATACATAAGGGGTTCTTCACTGTCAGAGCAGTAAGGATGTGGAATTCTCTTCCACAAGCAGTCGTATCAGCAGGGAGCATCGATTGTTTCAAAAAAACTATTAGATTGGCACCTTAAAGACCACAACATACAGGGGTATTCAATGTATGGTTAACAGCAAACACACACACACACACACACACATCATAGGTTGAACTGGATGGACTGATGTCTTTTTTCAACCTCACAAACTATGTAACTATGTAACTATGACATTTGCTTTGCATTTCACATCCTGATTGTACATTAATGCATAAAACTGACTGCAGTAACGTATTGCAGTGTGTGAGTCCACTACTGCAGCACTGTTATGATAAAAGTGCAGCAGTAGTGGACTAGTCTCACACATTGCAATATGTTACTGCAGTGCAGTCAGTGCAAAACAGCTAGAAAAAAAAACAGACAACAACATTAGCTACACAAAATAGACATACAGTGGATTGGATGAACTGGAGTCAGTGGAAGCGGACTACCTCTGCAGTAAGGCACTGACTGCAACTAATGCAGTGCAGTCAGTGCAAAACTGCTAGAAAAAAAGCAAGGCAACAGCTGCACAATGTCACAGTGGATTAGACTGAACTGGAGTCAGTGGAGGACTACCCTCTGCAGTAAGACACTGACTGCAACTAGTGCAGTGCAGTCAGTGCAAAACTGCTAGAAAAAAGCTAGGCAACAGCTAGACAGTGGATTGGATTATAGTCAGTGGACTACCTCTGCAGTAGGGCACTCACTGCAACTACAGCAGTTAGTTCAAAACTGCAAAAAAAAAAGCCAGGCAACAGCTAGACAGTGGATTGGATAGGAGACAGTGGACTACCTCTGCAGTAGGGCACTCACTGCAGCTACAGCAGTCAGTGCAAAACTGCTAGAAATAAAGCTAGGCAACAGCTACACATTGGATTGGATTGGATTCTTAGCAGTAGGGCACTCACTGCAACTACAGCAATCAGTGCAAAACTGCAAGAAAAAAAGGTAGGCAACAGCTAGACAGTGGATTGGAGTGGAGTGGAGACTATTATATTCAATACTCTCAGTTAAGTAGAATAATATTATAATGCAGAAAGCAGAACATTTCAGCATGTTCACGGTCACCTGTTCAAGGTCTTCTGTTTTGTTCAAACAATGCTGCAACTTCGTAAACATGCTCAGGAGTGGAGGACAGAGGAGCAGAGAGAGAGAGAGAGAGAGAGAGAGAGAGAGAGAGATAGGTATCTTCTAGCAGTCTTTTGTAGCGTGCCTCATTTTCTCTCCACCACTGAAGAGGATGACGACTTCTGTCAATTACGGCTTCTTTCAAATAGAGATGAAGTTCATTATCAAGGCTCATCGTTGCAGATTCAGAAGAAGAAATTGAATCCTAAGCATGAGGCCCCAATAAAAACACAGAAAATGTCCTGATCAATTAGACGATGAAGCAGATTCTCTTCTGTTCGTTGACGTATTTTTCGACATTTGTCTTTTGTCAGCATGCTGCTCTTCATAAAATTAGTGTTCTGGACTTTAATTTTCGGCAGGAACCTCCTGCACCTCCATATTTTCTGTCAGCCATTGTTTCGCCTTAGCCAATACATCATCAGAAGTGAAAGCATGGTTCTTGTATCGAGGATTCAAAAGACTTGCAAGCACAACATGTTTAATCTCTTCATGCTTCTCAAAACATACTGTATATCCCTCAATCAAAGCTTTTTGGCTTGACAAACTATCATTTGAAAGTTGGAGGGTGTTGTGTGCCATGATGACATAGAGGTCTTACGTATCAGCAAGCCTCACTCCTTTAGGCATGCTTGCTCCACTGTCTCTAAGTTGTGCAAGCATCACTCTGTCTTTCTTGATTCCCCATTCTTCAAGCATGCCTAGAAACAATTCTCTACTGTACTCAGCTGTGTGGGATCCTTGCATCACTTTTGTATTCAACACCAATTGCCTTTTTGTCCATCCGCTGTCAATGAAGTGGCATGTAAATATGAGTAGTGAGTCAGACTCTGTGACCAGCAGTCCGTCGTGACTGAGAGCCAGTTGCCAGCATTCTCTGGTTGCAGCATAGTCTTTACTTTGTCAACTACATTTTGGTGTAGCTTTGCCAGCATTTTGGTTCAATAATACTTCTCACTCTTCAGTGTGTAGCTTGGCTCAAGCATGGACATTAACCGCTTAAATCCGGAGTCAGACACCATTGTAAATGACTGGTTATCAGTTACAATCATCTCTGTGATTACTCTGTCCAGCAGTTGGGATCTTCCATCTGAATCTAGACAGTGACATCTGTTTTTTTTCACAAACATATCTGTTATTGTTGACTGGGATAGTGGAGGAGGTATTTCAAAAATCACATTGATATTCATTTTGTTTTTTCTGTGCTGCATGATACAATTCAATATGATGAACTCTTATATGGATTTTTGCAGTTACTGATCCCATGCTTATGTTGCTTGTACATGTGATGCACACTGCTGCTTTTCCTGGAGATGGTTGAGACGAGAAATAGTCCCAGACCACACTTTTACTCTCTCCTCGTCCTTCTCCATTTCAACTTGAAAGACACAAAATAGATTAACCACTTAAGCTCCGGAAGATTTTACCCCCTTCCTGACCAGACCCCTTTTTTCAACTTGGCACTTCGTGACTAACTGACAATTGCGTGGTCAAGCAATGCTGTACCCAAACGAAATTTACGTCTTTTTTTCCCCACAAACAGAGCTTTCTTTTGGTGATATTTGATCACCTCTGCGCTTTTTATTTTTTGCGATATTAATAAAAAAAGAGCGAATATTTTGCGAAAAATTGACATTTTCAACTTTGTCTTTTAAAAAATATCCAATATACTCAATTTATGTCATATTTTTGGGCCAAAATGTATTTAGCTACATGTCTGACAAAAAATTTCAATGAGGGTATTTTTATTGGTTTGCGCAAAGTTATAGCGTCTACAAACTGGTGTAATTACTAAAATTTACGCAGCTTTAATTTCTGACTGCCTATCTCATTTCATGAAGTGCTAAAATGGCAGGGCAGTACAACCCCCCCCCCCCCCAAACTACCATTTTTTGGAAAGTAGACATCCTAAGGAATGTTCTGAGAGGCATGTTGAGCTCATTGAATATTTCATTTTTTTGTCACAGGTGTTTGAACAATGACTAAAAAAATAAAATTTTTTTTTTTTTTTTACACAAAGTGGTCATTGAAATGATATATTGCTCACACATGCCATGGATATATGTGTAATTACACCCCAAAATATATTCTGCTGCTTCTCCTGAGTACAGGGATACCACATATGTGAGACTTTTTGGGAGCCTAGCAGTGTACGGGAGCCCGAAAACAAATCACCACCATCAGAATTTCAAAGGGTGTACATTTTTCATTGCATTTTCTCACCACCTATAACGGTTTAGGAGGCCCTGAAATGTCAAGATACCACAAACCCCCCCCCCCCAAATGACCCCATTTTGGAAAGTAGACACCCCAAGCGGTTTGCTGAGGGGCATGGTGAGTTCATGGAATATTTTATATTTTGCCACAAGTTTTGGGAAAATTACAATTTTTTTTATACATTGTCACAAAAAGATACATTTCTCTCACTTGACATGGGTATATGTGGAATGACACCCCAAAATACATTCTGCCGCTTCTCCTGAGTATGGGGATACCCCATGTGTGGGACTTTTTGGGAGCCTAGCTGTGTACGGGACCCCGAAAATCAATCACCATCTTCAGGTTTTCTAATGGCGTAAATTTTTGATTTTACTCCTCACTACCCATCACAGTTTCAGAGGCCCTGAAATTTCAAGATAGCACAAACCCCCCCCCCCCCCCCCAATGACCCCATTTTGGAAAGTAGACACCCCAAGCTATTTGCTGAGAGGCATGCTGAGTCCATGGAATAGGATTAGGGATGCAACGAATATTCGGCGGCCGAATATTTTTCGGCCGAAAATAGAAAAAATAGCACTTTCGGTGTTCGGCCGAATAAGTCAAAAGGCCGAATAATTTTGTGCCGAACAATAGGGCTGAACGATAGTCGATATGATATCGACTATCGTTCTGTGGCCATAGGCGATATTCATATTGCCGCAGGGGGAAGGGACTCGGAGGAGGACAGGAGGACTCACAGACTTCCGTGAAGCCGGGACACTTCAGCGGTGAGCATACATACATTACTCACTCGTGCACTGCAGCCCGCCCCACACATTCAGTGAGTCTTAATCTCCTCCCTAGTTTTTTCAATGGCACATTCAGAGAGCCAATCACGCCGCGATTAGCTGCACAGCGAACCAATCACGCATGCCTGCACACCTGATTGGTTCCGCTGTACCGCTACTCACGGCGTGATTGGCTTCCTGAATGTGCCATTGAAAAAACTAGGGAGGAGAGTAAGACTCACTGAATGTGTGGGGCGGGCTGCAGTGCACGAGTGAGTAATGTATGTATGCGGCTGTGCTCCTTTCCAGGCTCCTACTAGTCAACCTCCAGCCTCCTACTACCACCACTATGAGAGACTGTCTGTCACTGTATAATCTGATCGAGTCCACACTGACACTGACTGACTGTCACTGAGTAATTGATGTTACCATATTAACCCTGACCTGCCCAGTGCCCTGTATCTGCAATTAAAATTTACAAGGCTGCCTGCATGCTTCCTGATTTCCATTCCCGGCATCCTTCCCAATCCCTACAGTGTCACTAACATTAACCCTATGGTACAAGGCTGCAGTGTGCACTGAATCCCATTCCCTACAGTAACATTTAGGGAGAGAGAGAGACATGAGAGGACAAGAGAGAGAGAGAGAGAGAGAGAGAGAGAGACACGAGAGGACAAGAGAGAGGACAAAAAATTGGCAAAATAAATAAATGGAAAAAATGCGAAACACCGCGTTCGGTATTCGGCCTTCGGCCTTCGGCCAAGCATTTCATTATTATTCGGCTTCGGCCAAGAATTTCATTTCGGTGCATCCCTAGAATAGGTTATATTTTGCCACATGTTTCGGGAAATATATATACATACACATATATATATATATATACATACACATATATTATATATATATATACACACACACACACACACCTTTTTTTTTTTTTTACACAAAGTTGTCAGTAAATGATATATGGTTTACACATGCCATGGGTATATGTGCAATGACACCCCAAAATACATTCTACTGCTTCCCCTGAGTACAGGGATACCCCATGTGTGAGACTTTTTTGCAGTCTACCTGAGTACAGGACCCCGAAAACCAATCCCCACTTCCAGGCTTTCCAAGGGCGTAAATTGTTGATTTCACTCCTGACCTCCTGACTACCTATCACAGTTTCGGAGGCCATGAAATGCCAAGACAGCACAACCCCCCACCCCCCCCCCCAAATGACCCCTTTTTGGGAATTAGACACCCTAAGCTATTTGCCGAGAGGCATGTTGAGTGTTTTGCAGATCTCACTTTTTGTCACAAAGTTTTGGAAATTGAAAAAAGGAGAAAAAATTAATTTTCCTGTGTTTTCTTCGTTTTCCAAAAAAAATGAGAGCTGCAAAATACTCACCATGCCTCTCAGCAAATAGATTGGAGTGTCTACTTTGCAAAATGGGGTCATTTTGGGGGGGGGGGGGGGGGTTGTGCCATCTTGGCATTTCATGGACCTCAAAAGTGTGATAGGTAGTAAGGAGTGAGATCAACAATTTACGCCCTTAGAAAGCCAGAAGGTGCGGATTGGTTTTCCGGGTCCTGTACGCGGCTAGACTGCCGAAAAGTCTCACACATGGGGTATCCCTGTACTCAGGAGAAGCAGCAGAATGTACCGTATTTATTGGCGTATAACACGCACTTTTTCCTCCTAAAAATGGAGGAAAAAAGCAGCAGTGCGTGTTATACGCCAATATTAAAAAGAAAACGGCCAGGAAGCTTTGCCGAGAGCAGAAGGGGTGGGCCGGGCCGAGGAGAAGGAAGGACGAGCTGTCATAAGAGCAGAAGGGGGCGGGCCGGGCCGAGGAGAAGGGAGAACGAGCGAGCGCAGTCATCGGAAGTCCCGCATATGACAGACGTCACACGTCTCGGCAGAGGAGGCGGGACTTCCGATGACTGCTCTCGCTAGTTCTTCCTTCTCCTCGGCCTGGCCCGTCCCCTTCTGCTCTCGGCGCTGGTTCCCGCCCTTTTTTAAAACAAATTTGGTCAGTTCCAATGGCGCTTGCGAGGCTGCATATTTGGACATTGCGCTTGCGAGGCTGCATTTATGGACACTGCTGGTGGGCTGCATTTATGGACACTGCTGGTGGGCTGCATATATGGACACTGCTGGTGGGCTGCATTTATGGACACTGCTGGTGGGCTGCATTTATGGACACTGCTGGTGGGCTGCATTTATGGACACTGCTGGTTGACTGCATATATGGACACTGCTGATGGCCTGCATATATGGACACTGCTGATGAGGATGCATTGTTGGACACTGCTGATGAGGCTGCATTCATGGGCACTGGTGAGATATCATTTGATTTAAAAAAAAATGTTCTGAGTTTAAAACTGTTTATTTTAAATTTAAGCTTTTTTCCTGAAATTGCTCTCCAAATATTCGGGTGCGTGTTATACGCCGATAAATACGGTATTTTGGGGTGTCATTTCACATATACCCATGGCATATGTGAGCATTATATCATTTACTGACAACTTTGTGTAAAAAAAAAACAAAAAGAAAAAAGAAAAATAATAATTTCCCCGAAACTTGTGGCAAAATATAAACTATTCCATGGACTCATCATGCCTCTCAGCTAATAGCTTGGAGTGTCTACTTTGCAAAATGGGGTCATTTGGGGGGTTTTGTGCTATCTTGAAATTTCAGGGCCTCTGAAACTGTGACAGGTAGTGCAGTGGTAAAATCAGCAATTTACACCATTAGAAAACCTGAAGATGGGGATTGGTTTTCGGGGTCGCGTACACAGCTAGGCTCCCAAAAAGTCTCACACATGTTGTATCCCTGTACTCAGGAGAAGCAGTAGAATGTATTTTGGGGTGTCATTTCACATACACCCATGGCATGTGTGAGCAATATATCATTTAGTGACAACTTTGTGTAAAAAAAACAACAAAAAAAAAGGAAATAATACATTTTCCTGAAACTTTTGGCAAAATATAAAATATTCCATGGACTCATGCCTCTCAGCAAATAGCTAAGAGTGTCTCCTTTTCAAAAAGGGGTCATTTGGGGGGTGTTTGAACTGTCCAGGCATTTTATGCTGAATCTTACAAAATTATGAAAGCCTGTGCAGCGGCAACAAACTACGTACATTTTTAAAAGCCTTTAAAAGTCTTTACAGGTTACCACTTTAGACTTACAGAGGAGGTCTACTGCAAGAATTAGGAAGCGAGGGTTCCCCTGGGTGCAGGACTTTTTAGTCAAAGGACCATCAGGAAAGTAATAAAAGTATATGCAAACTTGTAAAAAATTAAGTATTTAGATTTATTCAAGTATCAAGAAGAAATTATATTATATTAAATAACATACAATGTGGGTTAAAAACAATACAATATACATGCGATGATGATACAGAAAGAGTGTATCAATGTGCCTTAATGAAATAATAATATTTCACGATACCAGAGAAATACATTCCAGCGCAAAATCATCTTGCAATTGCCTCCTGACGTGAACGAGCTAACAGATACATCATGGCTGAAAAACTGAACAACAAAGACATGAAAGATCTCCCAAAATAAGAGCTGACGCGTTTCGGGTAACAACCCTTTGTCTGAAAGGTCAATTGGGGTACATTTCTAATTATAGACAGAGAGAATACAAATTAGTTCAAATATATATTAACAATTTATATATGGTACAAAATAACAGTGCATGTACATTGCAGTGTATTATAATATAGTATATATTGAAATATGTATACATACCGCGTGTCAGATTTCCAGAAGTTCGTAACCGCATAGGTCTAGAAATGCAGCGGTTTTAGAAAAACCACAGCACTAAAAGGAAGCGCGCCGGTAAGGGGGAGGGGCTAAGAAAGTCCCCACGTCCTTATAGCGGGGAAAGGGGGAAGGATGGAGTCGGCAATAGTAAAGCCAAGTAGGAATTTAAAGTGCTTGATTGGGTAGTATTGTGCTGAAGCCCTCCGTGACCTATCCCGCAAGGATCCTACAGGGCAGGTGGCCAAAGAATTAACAGGTATCTAGATAGAGGAAAGATTTGATCAGATAAGAGGGTTTCAGATACGTATTGGAATGTATTAAAAAATAATAAAACAAAATAATCAGAGAATGTCAAAAAATGTGACTGATGGTTATAGGATAGTATAGATTAAATAGACTGTATCATGATATAAAGTACCTGAGATTCGCATATTATTCTTTAATATTTGAAGATATGAGGAAAAATAGTAATGGAAGAGATTCTCCTTCCACGGACTATGCGAACCTGTATATGTGTGTCAAAAATGATAATAATGAATAGGTCCCAGAATTAGAGGGAAAAGACAAAATGGGGAAAGGGGGGAAAAATGGGAGAAGAGCAGAGAAAAGAAGAAAAGTAAATGAAAAAAGGGGAGAAAAGAGGACGGGTAGGAATGGGAGGGGGTGGGGGAAAAGGGTGGGAGGGGAGAGGGAAGGGAGAGGGAAGGGAAAGGGAAGGGAGAGGGGAGGGGGGGAGAGAAAGAGGAGAAGGGGAAAGGGGAAGAGGGATGAAAAGGAGGGGAAAGAATGGGAAGGTGCAAATGAAAGGGGAAAAAGGGGGGAGGGGAAAGAGGACATGGGGAAAAGGAAAGGGTAAGAAGAAGAGGGAAGAGGGAGAGGGAGAGGGAAAGAGGGTAAAGAAAGAGAGGGAGGAGACGGGGGGAAAAAGAGGAAAATAAAAAAAAAGAGAAAGGGCTGGGAAAAAGGAAGGTGAGTGAAAGAAAAAAGGTGCTGGTGCGAGTGCGTTGCCAAAAGAAGGGGAATGGGTGAGATTTGAAGAGGGAATAGAAGGGGAAAGGAGAAGAAAGAAGAAAGGGGGTGGTAGTGAGTGGAAAGTGCTACGATGTGAGTAATAGTCAGGGGGGGTCCCAATGCCAAGTGAGGGTGATAAATGAGCCAGACCAGGTGGAAATCCACTGGAAGTATGGGTGATGGAAAGAGAAAAAGCCGTGCACGGTAGGCGTGAAAGTGTATTCAATACTGACCTGGAATGAAACAATGGCCACAGAAGGTGAAAGAGAGCTGGGAGGAAAAAACATATGATATGCTTACTGTGTACAGTTAGCGATGCGCAGGTGGCGAAAAGCCCAAGAAGCACTCAGCGCCCTAGTAGAATGCGCCTTTACAGGGAAAGGTGGAAGCTGACCCTTCAGTGAATAAGTCTGAACCACCGTCTGCCTGATCCACCTAGAAATGGTCGCAGCAGACGCAGCCAATCCCCTTTTGGGTCCTTCCGTAAGGACAGATGGAATCAGATTACCTAAAAGATTCAGTAGCCACCAGGTAAATCCTAATTGCCCGAACCACATCCAAAGAATGCAGAGAAATTTCCTTAGGATGCTTAGGCTTAGGACATAAAGAAGGCAGCACAATGTCTTCATTTAGATGGAAATCAGAAACCACCATAGGGAAAAACAACTGACTAGGTCAGTTCCACTTTATCCCTGTGGACCACCAAATAAGGTGAAAGGCAGGAAAGAGCTGCCAATTCAGATACTCTGCAAGCAGAAGTAATAGTCACCAAAAAGGCAACCTTCTGAGACAAGGTAAGCAGAGGAATCTCCCTAATGTTCTCAAAAGGAGGTTTTTGAAGAACAGACAATACCAAATTCAGATCCCACAGAGGTAACGGGATCGTCTCGGAGGGGCCACATGACGGACCTCTTGGATAAAGGTGGGAATCAACGCATGTGAGGCTAAAGGACGTTGAAAAAACACAGCCAAGGCCGACACGTTTTTTTTTAATAGTGCGCAAGGCCAACTTCTGTTCAACACCTTTTTGAAGGAAAGCCAAAATCCTAGCTACCGAAAAAAGGCAAGGATGTACCTTCATGGATTCACACTAAGAAATGTACGATTTACACGTACGATAGATGTTCCTGGAAGTAGACTTCCTGGCCTTTAACAGTGTAGGAATCAGAAAGACCCCTATCCTTCAACACCTGGCTTTCAACAGCCATGCCGTTAAAGCCAGCGATTGTAAAGCAGGATGGAAGATCAGCCCTTGAGACAGCAGATCTTCCCTGAGAGGAAGTCTCCAAGGAGCATCGGCGACCAATCTTACCAGTCTGGAGCCACCAGAATGACTAGAATCCCCTCTGCCTCTATTCTGCACAGGAATCTTGGCAGGAGTTTCAGCAGTGGTAACGCATACATCAGCCGATAATGACCCCAAGGAGCGACCAGTGCATCTACGGCGTCGGCTAGGGAATCCCATGACCTGGCTACAAACCTTTGAACCTTCCTGTTGAGCCGAGAGACCCCCACCGAGCACACATAAGATGAAACACCTCCGGGTGTAGAGACCATTCCCCCTGATCCAACACCTGATGGCTCAGGTAGTCCGCCTGCCAGTTTTACACACATGGTAATATGCACCGCAGAGAGAGTTGGAACAAAATTCTCTGCCCATTTTAAGATCTCGGCCATCTCCCGGCCCACTAGGACACCCTTGGTGCCCGCTTGATGATTGATGTAGGCCACAGCCGAGGACTGGACAACCTTGTAGACGATTTGTCCAGTGACAAAGGCAAAGCTTTATTGCCCTGAGTTCCAGAACATTGATCGGTAATCTGTACTCTTCCACTGTCCAAGACCCCTGGGCACACAGTTTCTCCAGCACTCCTCCTCAGCCGGACAGGCTGGCTTTTGTGGTGACCACGATCCAATACAAAGGAAGGAAAGTCTTGCCCTGGCACAATGCCAATGAGTGAAGCCACCATAGAAGAGCAGTCTTTGTGTTGAGACTCAACCGGGTCATAGAGTCCAAGGACTTTGGATCTTTGTTCTATTTGACCAGAATTTCCCTCTTTAAGGGTCTGGTGTGGAACTGAGCAAATGGGACACCATCAGGTCTAGGACTCTCAGGCAAGTCCACAGAGAGGACAGATTGTTGGACAGGAACAAACAACTCGCCCCCTGCAACTTCTGTAGCTTGTCCAGAGGAAGAAAAACCTTCACCGACGTGGAGTCGAGAGTCAGACCCTGGTGCGCCATGTCCGGAGTAAGTGTCATTTAAAGCGTGCTTGCGTCTGACAGATTACGCTTCCGATGACATCAATTGGTTGACGAAAAGCGTAAGACAAGACCTTACGTCGGATGACGAGCTCGCTAGTACCGCATTTTTTTTAATGGAATAATGTAAGTGCAATTCTTTAATAAATGTTACCATTTTGGGACATACTTCACCCTTGGAGTCTTCTTTATTCTGATGTACATTACCTTCAAGTTAAGCTAGAAGTCGCCCGTTTTTCAACCTGCCTGTTACCACACTTGCCACCAATGCCTGACATGACCGCTCTATAACCGGAGGGTCATGCCCACCTGGTAAGCAGTTTTGGAATATTCACGAGGTGTTCTCTTACATTGTAATTAACTCCAGTCACTGGTGTTGGATGCATTTTTTTTCATCCTGCACTTGGGTTGTCTGCATCGAGTGACGTCAATTCCTCATACCGCGCTGCCTTCAGCGCTTCAGTGGAACTACGCATCCACCACCGGTGGCGTCTGCCTAGGATCCCTTTCCTGCTCCACGGTGGGTGCAGTCTCCTGGCCATCCATACATCTACACACTCAGAGAGGCACAGGGTTGGATATCCCAGTTTGACCATTGGCATTTGTCCATCCTCAATGCCCTCACCACCATCTGGACCTATGTGGTAACGTGCATGTAATCCCTGGTTTTATTTGTTCAACAAACTGACATTCATTATGGCTCACTGCCTGTGGGTTCTCCTTAAAATTATATTGTTATCTCTGTGCGATGTCCATTTTTTGTGCTAAATTCCTTTGCATTAATATCCAATGCTCGGGACTGGCAGCACAGGGATCGGTTCCTTTGGTCATTCAGCGTCTCCCTGGTTATTTCCTCCACAGGGGGGTCTTGATTTTAAGTGCCTGGGCTTTCTATATAAATTTGTTTATGGAACATAGCCTGGGTTCACACTGGTGCATGCTGAACACTGCATGCAATTTGCACCAAAAACGCACCGCATTACCTTGCACATCACATGTTATATCTGTGCGATGAAGTTTGAGCCATATATTGTGTAGGGCTCAAACTGCATCCCATTTGCACCAAAATGTTGTAGGACCCTTTTTCTCTCCACACTTAATCGCATTGCATGGGTTTGAACACCCATGCGATGTGATTCTGGCAAGCGCACTGGATTTTGCAATCTGTTTTGGGGTATCATTCATGGAACATTTATCATGTCGAATTGCATGCCAAATCAGAGCCTTTTGCCTGCAACGGTCTCGGTTCACGCTGAGGGCGGGTTTGAAATCATTCAGCTGAACGCGCATGATTTCAAACACATGTTTACACCCATGCGATGCAATTTTGATGTAGGGAAAAAAATTTTGTACCAAAATGTTGTAGAACCCTTTTTTCCTCGCACTTAAATGTTATCGCATGGGTGTTCACACTCATACGATGCAATTCTGGCAAGCATTGCGTTGTGGGAAAGTCGGAGATATGGAAATAGCAGAGAGGTGATTTTTAAAACACACCAATTAAAACACACCAAAAAATGCTAATGCCAAAAAACACTCAATAACGCTGAAAAACGCCAATGCTAAAAAACGCTGAAAAACTCACTACAAAGCTACTGGCGTTTTTATAACTTCCAGTGTTAATGAGGCCTAAAGGGGAAACTTTCTTATAGAGCTATTACGTTATTTTTGTACTGTATTTCAGTTTTAAGTGGGGTTTCTTTGTTTTTAATTGAAATTCAGCATTTAGGGAGGTTTTTACAGGATTATTGCGGTTGTTTTCTCGCTAACCTTGTCTTTTTTGTTCAAATTTAGCATCTACATATCCAACCCATCTGTATTTTGTGTTTTATTTCTGTTTTCGGGGGTAATTATTTTGTTTTATAACGGTTCTGTTTTTTTTGTAAGCATTTGTGTTTAACCCTCCTCTTGCGTTAGGGTCAGAACGACCCGTTTTCAGGTTTTGAATGTCTATAAGTATCACATAAATTTGTTTATTGCATCAAGATTTTTTTACTTTGTCAGGAACCTCTATTTAAACAATGTAATAGAAAAATAATCCTTTTCACTAAATTATAAAATACTGTGGTGAAAATTAAGACGTTTATGGTGTTAGGGTCAATTCTGACCCAGTTATAATATAGGATTATAGGACACTAATAAGTGCCAAAACTGAAATCATAAACACTCTCTCTGCTTAGTAACACTGACAGCCAATCACCTCTCAACCCTGTGAGCTGTAGTTAGGGAGGGGCCTATCTCTTTACCTGCATGTCTGCTTCTCTAAATAAAGTAAAGAAACATAGGACCAATGCATTTCAGAGTTGCTAACTTGCAGAGTAATCATCTCCAATATGCAGCATGCAAGAGTGAGAAGATTTACAGGAAGCCAAATACTGGATTATATCTTGGATGAAAATGAGGCAGAGGACACAGAGAAGCATAGCGATATGGATGAGCAGGTTTCTGAGGCAGAAGATGAAGTAGAGTATCAACCAGAATACACAGACACATCTGATGAGTCTGATGAGGAGGCCACCAGTGCTGAACCTGCTGCTATTCCTGCTGAAATATTCAAATCCAAAAGTGGTAATATCTGTTGGGAGTTCAGAACCTCCTGACTTACATGGCAGGGCAGCTGCTGCAGATGTAATCAAAATGACCACTGGGATCACAAGGTTCGCTGTGACGAGAGTAAGTGACATCAAAACATGTTTTGAACTGTTCATGCCATTGTCACTAAAAAAAGTGATCATTGCAATGACAAACCTTGAAGGAAAAAAAGTCCATGGCAACATGTGGAATGACATAAATGAGGAATGCCTAGATGCTTATATTGGTGTTCTTCTTGCTGGAGTGTACAGATCCTATAATGAGGCCACTGATAGTCTCTGGGACAAGTCAAGAGGCAGATATATCTTCCCAGCAACAATGTCACTTCACACCTTTCGAATGATATCAAGATTTTTCAGATTTAACAACAGAGATACTAGAGCAAAATCTGACAAGCTTGCTCCCATAAGGGATGGCTGGGAGAAATGGGTTCAGCTCCTTCCACTAGTGTTTAACCCTGGGTCTCAGGTAACAGTAGATGAACGTTTGATCCCTTTCCGTGGAAATTGCCCCTTCCGGCAGTATATGCTAGGTAAGCCAGGCAAATACGGCATAAAAAGCTGGGCAGCCTGTGATGCAAAAACACGCTATGCATGGAACCTACAGATTTACACCGGCAAACCTGAAATTGGCATCCCTGAGAAAAAAAAAAGGACAACGTGTAGTCCTTGATTTGATTACTGGACTGCGGGGGGTCACAATATCACGTGTGACAATTTTTGTACCAGCTATGACCTTGGACAAGAACTTCTCAGGAGGAAACTCACCAAGGGTAGGCACAATAAAAAAAAAAAAAAACCCTGAGCTGCACACTGAAATTTTGCAGGTGAAGGACAGAGCTCCACTTTCTTCAAAATTTGCTTTTACAGACACAACCACTGTTGTTTCATATTGTCCACAAAAAAATAAAAATATGATACTTATGTCCACTTTTCACAAAGATGCAGCTGTGTCATCAAGAAGTGACAAAAAGCCCACAATTATCCTGGATTACAATAAAAACAAAGGAGGAGTGGACAACCTGGACAAGCTGACTGCTACCTATACTTGTCAGCGAATGACCAGGAGATGGCCAATAGCTGTGTTTTCTAAAATCCTAGATGTGTCTGCATACAATGCATTTGTGTTATGAACCCACATCCACCCAGGTTGGAACACAAAAAAAATAACAAGTGGAGAATAATTCTCAAGGAGCTAGGAAGTTCCCTTGTCAAGTCACACATTGAGCAAAGGAAACAGGTGTCTCGAGATCCAGTCGCTGCAGCCATGATCAGACAGATGCAGAGTTCATCAAGCACTCCATCCACACCATCAACAACACAAAGAGAATCAGTGCCAGCATCCTCATCATCATTTAGCCTTGCCTCAACATCAACCAGCACAGCCACAGCCACAACTCCAGTGATGCCATCTGATTCTAAAAGAAAGAGGTGTCAGGTCTGCCCCAGCAATAAGGACAGAAAGACACACATTATGCTTCCACTGTAAAAAATATATCTGCAAAGAACATGCTAAAGGTGTCAGCTTTTGCCACACATGCATCTAAAAAACACCCACACAAACACATGCAAGTTCTTGCACAAAGATGCTTTGAAACTAGTACTTCATTTCTATTGGTTTGCCTTGCTTGATTGTGTGTTGTTTGTTTGACCTTGCAAGTCTACATTTTGTATTATTACTTGCTTTTCATTGTTTATGAACGTTTTATGTTAGAAAAAAAAAATGACTTTTGGCTATTTTCTTGAAGTAAATAATACATGGGTCAAAATTGACCCTAACACCATCAATGTTATTATAGTTGATGTTATTAAAATAAAAATATAAAAAAAAAAAAATTAAGAGATGTGTTCAAATACTCCTCAGCAACATTCTCGTGACATAACAACCTTTTATTTACTTATAATATTCTATTGAGGTTTATTTTACCATTTTTTAAATCTGAAAATGAGAGGTATGCTATCAAAAGAAAGGTCTAAGGGGTCACACCAAAAATATTAAAACCAATCTTTTCAAGGATAAAGAAGCCTAACAAGGTAACCAAGAGGTAAAAACAAATTGGATGATAAATAATTGTTCAGAGGGTATTTTATGGCTGATTTAAGATGCGGGTCAAAACCGACCTGTTAACATCATGGATAGTAAGAGAAAGCTAACATGAGAGGAGGGTTAAGCTGTTATAGTGTATTTTGTCCCATTTTTGTTGTGTAACTAAGTTTTCTAAGGATAGATTACAGTGTGGAGCGTAACTGATCCATTCTTATATTGGATTCAGTTTTCAGTTAGAATTGGGTTTGTTTTGTGCTGAGTTGGGGTTATTTCTCACAGAGGTAGTGTTTTCGGTACTGCAGGTTGGGTTTTAGGTAGAGAGGTTATACCCTCCAATGTGCAATCAGAAACCGGCATCTCAATATAATTTTTTAGTGTAACATCAAGAAATAGACTGAAGCCAAGGTTTGTATACTGAGGACTTTCATTGTGCTTTCGGGGGTTGGTTGGCTGCACGAATTAGGTCAAAACGAATGTGTGGATTTGTTTCAGCCTTCAACGTGTGAGTAGATACTGAAATCCACCCCACATTTGGCCGTGTAAAATAATCCGAGTTGGGGAGCATGTGGGGGTTGATGAGCTGTATAGCCGTACAAAGCCACCGGGTTGAGGTTTTCTAGCTGACCGACGGAGGGCCGTGTACAATAATCGGAGTCCAGGAGCAACCTGACACTGTCAAAGGAGGCACCTGGCAGTGTTGCTCCTAAACCAGGTGCGAAGGAGCGATTTGAATCGTCATGGGCAATGGACCTTCCATGCAAGTGGGGGGGAACGCGGGCCCCCCAAAATAGCCAAACAGCTTCGCTGTACATGGAGTCTGCGTTTGGGGCTCAGGCAATCAAACACCTCAGGAAGTGGCATAAGTGATCAAAGGGAACCGGTTTGTGCATCGTTTTGGAAGGTATCTTTGCTGTCTAGAGATGGGAGAAGTTCATTAATGAATTTAGGACTAGACTCCAAACAACAAAGATGTTAGACGTAGCACAATTGTGGCTTCAGAGATAAGGTGATTTCTGTCTGGTAGAACCGCATTATATACATTTGCCTGATGAGCTAGCCGAGTTAAGCAATCCGGTGAGGGAAGAAGAGGAAGCTTTTTCTGGGCTAACTTTACTTGATAAGCCAGATCCGCTGACACTGTACCTACAGTCAGGGCCATAAATATTGGAACATCAACACAATTCTAATCTTTTTGGCTCTTTAATGGATTTGAAATGAAACAAACAAGACATGCTTTAACTGCAGACTTTCAGCTTTAATTTGAGGGTATTTACATCCAAATCAGGTGAAATGTGTAGGAATTCCAAGTTTGTATATGTGCCTCACACTTTTTAAGGGACCAAAAGTAATGGGACAATTGGCTGCTTAGCTGTTCCATGGCCAGGTGTGTGTTATTCCCTCATTATCCCATTTACAAGGAGCAGATAAAAAGGTCCAGAGTTAATTTCAAGTGTGCTATTTGCATTTGGAATCTGTTGCTGTCAACTCTCAATATGAGATCCAAAAAGCTGTCACTATCAGCGAAGCAAGCCATCATTAGGCTGAAAAAAACAAAACAAACCCATCAGAGAGATAGCAAAAACATGAGGTGTGGCCAAATCAACTGTTTGGAACATCCTTAAAAAAGAAAGAGCGCACCGGAAGACAACTGTGGTGGATGACCGAAGAATTCTTTCCCTGGTGAAGAAAACACCCTTCACAACAGTTGGCCAGATCAAGAACACTTTCCAGGAGGTAGGTGTATGTGTGTCAAAGTCAACAATCAAGAGAAGACTTCACCAGAGTGAATACAGAGGGTTCACCACAAGATGTAAACCATTGGTGAGCCTCAAAAAAAAGGAAGGCCAGATTAGAGTTTGCCAAACAACATCTAAAAAAGCCTTCAGAGTTCTGGAACAACATCCTATGGACAGTGGAGACCAAGATCAACTTGTACCAGAGTGATGGGAAGAGAAAAGTATGGAGAAGGAAAGGAACTGCTCATGATCCAAAGCATACCACCTTATCAGTGAAGCATGGTGGTGGTAGTGTCATGGCGTGGGCATGTATGGTTGCCAATTGAACTGGTTCTCTTGTATTTATTGATGATGTGACTGCTGACAAAAGCAGCAGGATGAATTCTGAAGTGTTTCGGGCAATATTATCTGCTCATATAGAAGGTCATGGCCTGATCGGCTCTGTCCACACCTCCCATTGTTTTGTTATAGTCAATTACGACCTGTGGTTTCAGCACATCAGTCCCACGTTTTGTATGGACCGTGGCAGTGGAGGTAGTGTGAACAGTGCTCATAAGACACACATCCTTCTTGTCTCTCCATCTCATTGCCATCATCTTTCCCTTCTGCCAGGCAACCATTTCTCCGGTTTTTAGTTTTTTTTTGGCAAAAAAAGATGGCATGTCTCGACGGTTAGGCCGAACGGTACCATATGCGTCGGTTCTATTTTGTAGCAAAACATCATATAGTTCCGGGGAGGTATAGAAGTTGTCCGTCGTCAAACAATATCCCTGGTTTAGCAAGGGGTCAAGAAGTGTCAGGACGGATGATGTGGCAATCCCATAGTTGCTGTACCTGGGGTCGAATTTAGTGCCTTTGCCGGTGTAAATGATGGAATTCCATATGTACCCCGTGGATGACTCGCAGAGCATATATGTTTTGATGCCAAACCGCGCTCTTTTTGATGCGATGTACTGAATCCAACTTAGGCGACCCTTGTAGGCCATCAAACTCTCATCCACGCTGATGTCCCTTTCTGGCACGTAGGTCCGCTGGAAATTTCCCACAATAAGTTGCCATACCTCCCAGATCTTTTTCAGTTTGGGGCAGGATGCGTGGCCTCATCAAATTCCTCATTGTTTGTGAAGTGGAAATACTTCATAATCAGGGAGAAGTGATACTCAGACATCACGGTCCCAAAGAACGGTGTGGCCAGTAACCTTTTGGTGGTCCAGTACCATTTTTGGAATGGTTTCCCCACCAACCCCTGAAGAAAGAGGAGTCCCATAAAGAGCCACATGTCCTCTTTCGTTACCGGTTCCCACCTTCTGCTTCGGGAAAGCCTGGCATGCAGCGTTGCGGATTGCTGCTGTTGGTAGCAATTCGTCTCGGCGACAATTAATTCAATTACCTCCTCAGTGAGGAATAATTGCAGGTAGGCCAGAGGATTGTCACGCTCGACATCTACCTTCATCCCAGGTGATCAGGTGAAGGGGAATCTTGGGGGCGCTACCTGGTCCGCATCGCAATCAATAGCGCACCAAGTGCGCACATCGCTGAGGTCAGGGTCATCGCCGTTCTCACTTGCCAGATCCGTGTCAGTGTCAGTGTCGGACGACAAATCACCGCATGACTCGCTATCGCTCACTTCCGCGAGCACCTCTGGGTCGCTGTCGCTGTCACTCAGCTGGTCCAAAAGCGGTTTAGACTGGCGCTTTTTTGATGCCATAATATATTTATTTTTTTTTGGGCACAAATCACAAGTTTACTGAAGAGAGGGGCACTGTAATGTCAGATCTGAGGTGATCTGTGGTGATACAGTGTTATCCTATCAGATTACAGTGTATCACCTCTTTTATTTTGTTTCACTTTCAAAACTCCCGCCCAGTTCCGCTCCCGTGCGCCGCCTCTGCTCGCAGGGAACGGAACCAGGAAGTCAGATGCCGGTCACCCGGCGATCGGAGCGAAGGACATCGCTGGATCGCCGGGACAAGGTAAGTGGAATGCTTCTGGGAGCCAAGGGAGGCTCCGCTGGCACTCTGCAACTCTACCCCGAGCGTGACTCGGGGTTACCGCTCTTGATATGAAAATTCAACCCAGAGTCACGCTCGGGATTACCGCCTAGGAGGTTAAGGGAAAGAAGTGGAATGTTATGCAATGGCTAAGTCAATCACCTGACCTGAATCTGATTGAGCATGCATTTCACTTGCTGAAGACAAAACTGAAGGGAAAATGCCCCAAGAACAAGCAGGAACTAAAGACCCTTGCAGTAGAGGCCTGGCAGAGCATCACCAGGAATGAAACCCAGCGTCTGGTGATGTCTATGCATTCCAGGACTTCAGGCTGTAATTGACTGCAAGGATTTGCAACCATTAAAAAGTGAAAGTTTGATTTATGATTGTTAATCTGTCCCATTACTTTTGGTCCTATCAGAATTATTGAGGGATATTAAATATTAAATAAAGGAAATACATCATATCTAGAAATTTTGAGCAGTGGCATCCATATTGTAGAAGGTCGCTGAAAGTTCAAACCTCCTTTTAGGCTCCATTCACACCTGGGCATTTTTGAGTGTTTTTCAGCTCCAAAAACGCTAAAAAAAAAACGTTCCAAAACGCCCAACAAGTAAAACCCCATTCATTTAAATGGCCCCTGTTCACATCAGAGCATTTTGCAAAACGCCTGTAGCTGAAAAAAGTACATGAGCTTCTTTTTGGGCTGATTACCATCGTTTTTGATAGATGTCAATTAAAAACGCCTGAAAAAAAGGCCTGAAAATCGCAGTAAAATCGCGGTAAAAATCGTTGTAAAAAATCGCGGTAAAAAAACGCTACGCTCAAGTGTAAATGCAGCCTTAGGAAAGGTGTCTATTCAAGAAAAGTTTCAACAGACATGCTGTGTTGACCTAAGGTAATAAATAAATAGTCTGTTTATCTTTCTTTAAGATAAAGTCTAGCTGACGCTATACCAGGATAATCTTGTCTGTGTGGTAGTCATAAACCCTGGTCAGTATTTTTTTTTTTTTGTGTTTAGACCCATTTAAAAAAATAAGATTTAATGATATATTATAATCCTATGTAAAATAATATTAACAATGAAGTATATATATATATATATATATATATATATATATATATATATGAATAACATACATAGATGTTTAGGAAAACGTTACATATGATATTTTGTTTCATTAACTGATTTTGATGACTTATCATTGCAGGTTAGAAAGATTTCAGTAAACTTTCGTAATTGGTAAAATATCATAAAACTGTTTTTGGCCTTGCCTGAAGTCTGGTCTAGAAGGTCGGGGATTATAGGCTCTTTGTCAACACAAGGTTCAAAGTTTAATTGTTATATTTTATATCCTGAATATAAGAGTAATACAATACTGCCCCTAGTGATTGTTTCATTTTAATTGCAGTCATTGATTATAGAAATCAGATCCTTCTAGTGACATAGAATTTATATGATAATGAGATCCCCACCCACACTGCTGGGGGCATAAAAGGTTCTTGTCAGCTAGAGGGGGGAGGAAGGACAGAGGACTGGAGAGATCGTAAGAAAAGTCAGATGCTATGAGACACTGAGGGTGACATTTGACCCTGTAAGCCAAGACAGCGTGACATCTCAGATAATAAGACTTGGCTGGTAAAGTATATTCCTATTTTTCCTACAAACAGTTTGATCTGCTTTAATTAGATGCACCTAACTGATCCATCATTGAAACTGTTTGTATCAAGATTTGAATTTGTGACCATTCTAACTGCAGTATGATTGGTTTAATTTTCTTTTCTTGAAATTGCAAGCAATTTTGGCTTTAGTATATGGTTCAGTTGTGATGTATTCTTTATGGTAGATTAACTAAATAGAAACATATTTTACCAAAACAAATCTGGACTTTTTGAGGCATGGTGCAACAATGTTGATCCATGCAACTTTATTTAAAACATAGGAATTGAACATCTGTTAGATGAGAGAAAAGTCAAGTGTCACATCTGTCATGTCGGTTGCCATATTTTATGTCTTCCTGGTAGACTATTAATCATTCTCTAAAAAGTCTTTGGTTATAATCATTTTATTATTCTGAGACAAAATTCTTTGATTTTATTCTCATACTACCTGTGTGAATTTTTCATTGAATTTTATTCTAACTTTGTGTTTATCATCAATTATATTTTGACATTTTATCTTGCACTTAAGTATTCAATAAATAGATGTATTTTTGCACAGAAATTGTATGATCCTTATCTTCAGTTTAGTGTCACTTAAAACGATCTTGCATTTTGTTGATTTATGGAAATAAGTTCAGAATCTCCTACTTACAGATCTTTGCTTATTTGCATAGATAGACACTGTTATATCAGAGCAGTATAAACATTCTGACATAATTGGAGGCCCGAGCGCGAGATAAGTACCTAGTGAAATAAGGGTTATAATTGTGCAGAATATATATTTTATTGCCATTCACATTAATTCATTGTGGTTATTGTTGGTTACCATATTGAACATGGCTGAATCTGTAGGTCTGTCAGATGAATTACTTCCCTTTGGCACAGAAACAGAACTAGAACCAGAACCGGAAATGGGTATGCACAATAAACAGACTAGAGAAAAGGTCAAATTTAATGTGATGTCTTATGTAAGAGATAGATTGGATGTTAAAGATGAACTCAATAGTTGGGTAGTTGAAATGAAACAAAGAATTGCAGGATATGTAAATGATATCTGGAGCAAAGAATCATGGGTAGCTTTATTCTTTTGTCAGATTGCTGATGCTAGAAATAAGAAAGATAAAGATGGACTGATATATAGATCATGGCCAGTATTTCTTTACACAATTGATGCATTAGCTGCTCAATTGAACAAGTTTCAAAATGAACTGAGATCTCAGGCTAAGCTTGTTGAACAGTCACAACAAACAATTCGTGAGTATAGAAATCAAGCTAAAAATTTGTTTGATGAAAATAAGAAATTGACTGATCACATAGGTCATCAAGAGCAAAGCAATCAGACCAAAGAAATATTCGATACTCTAAGAAAAGAACTGAGTCAAAAACATAGTGAATTGGTAACATGCGACAGACAGAGGACTGCTTTAAAAATAGAATGTGATGGGTTGAAATTTTCTAAAGAATTAATGCAACAGGAGTTAGAGGATTCGGCTTAGCTGTACCCAATGCTGGAAAAACAAACCAGTAGGAAAAGGTTACACCTTCTATTCGGAAGGGAGAAAATGGCCCTAAAATTTTGAGCCGAACATCTGCCGAACATAATGTTTTTAAACGTCCCATAAATACTCAAATGTCAGATTCTGAGAGTGACTCCAATAACCCATTTGAGGAAGAGATATTTAGACCAAAAAGACATTCTCTTCCCAAAGCAAATTCAACCTTACCTCCTAAACGGTCTCAGAGAAGTGAAAGAAAGACTTCTCAACCTGTTTGTGATAGCCCAAAAGTGATAAAATTCTTAAAAGAAACAGTAGGTCTGTTTACCAAGAAAGGTTCCCCTTCTATTATTAATCATTTAGAAGCCTATGAAGAGGCTATGCTGACCCTAAATTTAAATCATGACAGGCAGAAGATCCAATTTATTTCATGGGTGTTTGAATCAAGCTACAGGTTTTTCTTTAATTCCCTACGAGATATAGGTATAAATACCTGGTCTGAAGTTGTTTCAGAAGTAAAAACTGAATTTGGTCCTTATCAAACAGCCACGGCTGCTAGGAAGGCCATGTTTACTTTGAAATGTCGGCCAAATCAAAGCCATAGGGAATTTTTGTCCATTCTCAAAAATTCCTATAGCTTGGCTGAGGAAAATCCCCAGTTTGATAACCATGAATTTAGCCAACTGTTCTACGATGCTCTGCCAAATAAAATCAAAATTTTTCTGGCCCGGGAATATAATCCTGAATGGGGTCTAGAGTGGTTACTATCAGAAAGTACAATCCTTTTTGCTGTGTTGCAAACTAGTGAGGAGACTCAGGATAAGAGGTTTAAAAAGCCAAATAATGAAATTGCTGAGGTTCATAATAAAAGAGATGAGGGATACTTTGAAGCCCCAAAAAGGAGTTATGCAGATGTGGTTTAAGACCCCAATACTCCCAAAATAAATAAGGCTAAACCCCATCCAGATGATAAAAAGGGTCCAGTCATTGATAGCGCACCAGATAAAAAGCATCAATGGGTAAAAAGATGCAATCCTCCATTCATAAGATACCCGAGAGGTAAGTATAGGAATTATGAAAATAGCCCTAAAGAAAATCAAAATAATTGTTCTGGATCAGAAGGTTCTGACAAGTCTCAGACTGCTAATTCCGAAAATCCAGCCCCCAGTGGTCACTGGAAAAATAGTATTAATCTTTATGATAGAATGGATCAGATGCAGAACCAAGTGGGAGTTATGGCAGAACAGATGGAAAAAATATCCCAGCTTCTCGGTAACAAATCCAACAATCCTTTTTTAGGACCGAATGCTGCAGAAAGCAACCCACAATAACAGAAGTTTCCAGTCATGTAAATACCTGTACTGTATCAATTCCTAGAAGTGAAATCATTGAACCTGTTGTTTGTATGCCTGAAAAGAATTTAACCCTTCTAATGCCAGATGGCAAGGAGGAAGGGCAACTTGTCTGTGATTCTATTTTGCAGCCTTCCAAAACTTCTTCTGTGAAACTAACAGGCACGCACTCTTGTGTGAAAAAGGAAGGGGGGTCGCGGAGTAAGACACAGCATAACATTCTTTTCACTGATCATTCCAAATATTTGTGTTCACTACAGGAAATTGATGACAGGTATTATCTGGAAATCAAATTGCATAATGATTTACCACAAATAATGGCTTTATTGGATACAGGTAGTCATGCAACTATATTATCTCAGAAATATTTTCAACAAATCCAGGATTTATCTTCTGAGAAATACAAACTGAAAAGTTTTAAAGCTAACCTCATAAGTGTTTCAGGCACTGCTTTAAAAGGTCAGAGGAGAAGCTTGGTTGCCCATCAACTTGGGAATTAAAATAATTTACCATCCCACATTGATAGTTGATTTGCCCTATGATCGTTTGATTATTGGCATAGATCTCCTTAAGAGGTTGAATCCCATTATGGATTTCATCAATAAGGTTATTTGGTCCCAAGCAAAAATGCCCATTAATTATGAGCACTCCCAGTCCTATCGCAGTGAACGTAACTGCCATGTGATTGAAGAAAGACCGGACTCTATTGAGATCCATTTCAGGAATTCCCAAATTCCAGACATCTCATTCCTACAAGCCACTCCCACCTGTACAGTTGGTGGACAGGAGGACAACACCATATGTGTGTCCCCTGAAAGAGTTAAAACTGTTTGTTTGGAAAGTGATGTTCTGATCATTCACCTTCATCCCGGAGATCCTGTCCCTACTGGTTTTAGTGATCATACACAATTCTTAGCAGGAATTGAAAAGGTGAATGACATGTTCTTTGCCCTACAGGTTAATGACCTGGGAAGAACTAAAAGGGCTAAACTGGATCTGCGCCAGGAACACAGTTACATTAGTAGGGATCTGCTAAAACAAGTGGCCGATCCTAAAGTAATTAGGTATCCTAACCCTCAAGATAACTGGGTCCATGAATTGGATGATAACTCTGGTAGTCACAATGTCATTGCAAGATGCCTGTTATCTATTTCCATAGGGGGTAAAACAGCCACTCATTTATTCCTGGTACTCAATGAGCCGAGGTGTCAAATGTACATTGGCAACGATATATTACATCGGTTTGCCATACACGTGGATGTGGTGAATTCCATATTGTGGACTAGATTAAAAGAGAATCCATGGGCGTTCATGAATGAATATGAGGCCCTCAGATCATCCCAGATACTGCCATATGCAGTAAAGGTATTTGTACCACAAAATGTTGTCATTCCTCCAGGTTCCGATAATTTCCTATTACCTATTCAGGTTCCAAAAGGCCAAAAATTAAAGAACCTTGATGCATTAATATGCCTCTCAAATAGGATGCAACAACTGGCAATTTCAGTAAGTCATATCTCCATGGTAAATATTCACCAATCCAAAACTAAATTAATTGTCAACAACAGTACTCCCAATTAAATCCATTTGTCAAAAGACACTGTAATTGGTCTGGCCTTAGATTGAGATTATTATACTTTTGGATTTCAAAATGTGGTCATCGGCCTAATTCCTGAACAATATCTCACCGAGGAGCAGATGGTCGAACAAACATTTAATTCTTCTCCTGAAGGATTGTTCACCATTAATTCAATTTATCCTTTTGATCCTGAAAAAGGTACCTGCCAGGTGGAGGAATTTTCCCTTACCTTTGATCAGCCACTTAATGAGCAGGAAGCAAAGGAATATGGTGGGTCTATCAATGAGACTACTAAGCCAAGTCATGACCTCACTGACAAACTTGAAGAAGCCTATGTGAAATAGGTAAACCTGAAGCTTTTCCAGGGTTTTTAGAAATGGTCCAACAGGAAATCTCTTTAGCCGATGGATGCTCTAATGACTCAGAGCGCCAAAGATTAAAAGAAGTTCTCCTGGAATGTCAGGATATCTTTGCTAAAGATTCCTATGATTGTGGTCTAACAGACATACACATTGCTAGGATTCAAACTGATCCAGAGGCACCTCCCGTTTATGTCAAGCAATATTGTCTTCCACTAGCTTGTTACGATTAGCTAGCGGAAATAATAAAGAATCTCAAGGAGAGAGGCATTATAAGATCGGTGCACAGTTCTTATAATAATCCTATCCTTGGTATCCTTAAACCGAATGGTCAATGGCGTTTGTATGCTGATCTCAGACAGCTCAATAAGCGTGTATATATGTCCGGCTGGCCCGTGCCATATATTGACCAATGCTTGGCACAAATGCAAGGAGCCAAAATTTTCACTGCACTGGATTGTGCCCAAGGCTATTGGACCATCAAGGGAAGTCCTGAAGACCAATATAAACTAGCATTTACGTTTGGGAAGGAACAATTTACCTGGAATCGTATGCCGTTTGGCTATATAAATGTAGGTCATGAATTTGCTGTATTTTTGCATAAGGCGATGCCTGATGCTACAGAAAGGGGAAATTTGACATATGTGGATGACATTTTGTTGAAAAGCCCCTCCTTTGAACAGCATATCCAAGAGATTAGGCATGTGCTTAACCAGTTGAGAGAGGCAGGTGTTAAAATTCCATTGCAGAAAGCCCAGTGGTGTCGTACCAAGGTAAACTTCTTGGGACATGAGGTCACTTCCGAAGGCCTTAATCCTCAAAAGAAGAAGGTAGATGCTGTGTTGAAATCTAAAACACCTATCAATGTCAGTGAATTGAGATCATTTTTGGGTATGATGAATTATTCACGTAAGTTTATTGATAATTATGCAGAAATCAGTAAACAATTGTTGACATTGCTCAAGAAGGATGTACCATGGACATGGGGGGGGAGACCAGGAACAATCCATAGTTGAACTTAAAAGGAGACTCACCCAAGCCCCATGTCTCATATATCCAAAGGGGGGTAAACCCTTTTATCTGGAAACTGGTTTTACAAATCTCAGCATTAGTGCTGTATTGTGTCAAAAACAAGACAAATTAAACAAGGTCATCGCATATGCCAGCAAGGCCCTGTCACCTGTAGAGGTAAAATTTATTGACAGTGAAAAAGCCCTATTAGCCACAGTCTGGGCCCTTCAAAACTTCAGAAGTTATATTCAGGGTGAGAAAATCATCGTTGAAACGGCACACCAACCACTACAATATTTACAAAGTGACAAAATAAGAGATGGCAATTTGTCCAATAGCAGAATAACTGCATGGACGTTATCCTTACAAGGTTGGCCATTAGAAATTCGGTATAAACAAAATAAAAAGAGTCCAGTAGCTCAAGGACTTGGCGAACTTCATGATTGTGTGGCTCATTTTCATAAAGAGGAGCCAATAGAGGATTTCTTAGAGGAACAAATCTCTTCCCCTTACAAAGCATACAATGAGGATTACTGTCCTTTACTTCCATGTGTGTATATTGATGGTTGTGCTTATCACACCATCGCAGGGGAGAAGAGAAAACTAGTAGCAGGTATTGGAATCGCTTGGACCAGTGGATTTCCAGACATTTCAGTAGGGTATAGCATTGGTGCTAAGAGCAGCCAAGTGGCCGAATTAGCAGCTGTATACAAAACTGTTCAAATTGCTATAGAGCACAACATCACAGAATTTGTTATAGTCACCGATTCCAATTATGTACGTAATCGTTTTGTTAAAGCGGAGTTCCGGGCACAAAATCAATATTTTTTTTTGTGCCCGTCCGCTTCTACACCTTCACCTGAAAAGGAATTGGATATTTAGGTTTTTTTTTTTTATTTACTCACCTTGTAATTGAAGATCGAAGATACTCACCTAGTCTTCACTTCCTCCCTCTGTGCCGAGGCTCAGTCGTCTCTTCCGGGCTTGCACTGATTCCTGGGAGCTGAACGTCATCGCTCCCAGGAATCAATGCGACGGCACCGGCCCCGCTCGTCACTTCCGGGAGCATTCCCCTGCTAAACAGCTTCTGGGCATGCCCAGAAGCTGTGGAGGAATGCGGCGCCGCACCGGAAGTGATGAGAGGGGCCGGTGCAGGCGCATTCTGGGAGAAGAAGACGCCGAAGAAGACGCCGAAGAAGACGCCGAAGAGGACCACGCCGGCTTCAGCTGCCCACAAGAGAGATGGAAACGCTGTGGAAGAAATTTTATAAGTGAGAATTTCTTCTAAAAGGTAAGTGCGAACCGGGACAGATCAGAGGCTAGCCATTGTGGAATGTGCTAGCCCTGACTGTCCCGGGGGTATGTCTATTGAAAAATGACTTCTGTGCCCGTAACTCCGCTTTAAATACCTGCCTACTTGGAAAAGAAATAACATGTTATGGTCCAATAACAAACCTGTAAAACACGCCAAGCTATTCTGTGCCCTTGATGAATTAGTCAAAAGTAATGATCTAACCATTTATTGGAAGAAAACTAAAGGTCATTCTAAAACTCAGAACATGGACAAGGAAGGTAATGATCTAGCCGATCAACTTGCTAAACAAGGTGCCATAAATGGAACAAGTGTGGACATAGATAATTTATTAGGACAGATACACATTGAAGCTGTCACTAGACAACGAGCTAACGCTCAAACTACAAACAATGTGGCACAATGGAGTCAAGAATCCACAAGTGAGGATCTGATTAAAAGCCAAAAAGATGATCCTATACTTGGAATCTTTTAAAAACACATTGAGGATCGTATTACCAACCCCCTATCGGAGAAAGACTATGCCCAAAAGGAAGATCTCCGATTACTTGTGAGAACTAAATCTCAGTTCAAAATTCAGGATGGTTTACTAATGAGGACATCTAAGAATGGTCTTCAACAGTGGGTAGTTTCCACTACATTTAGAGGCCTAATTTTACAACATGCCCATGACGCACCCACAGCAGGTCACCGTGGTGAAAAGATTACTCATGAGTTACTACGTGATTATGCTAACTGGCCTCATATATTGAAAGATGTCCAAACATACTGTCAGGGTTGTCTGGTTTGTGCTCAATTCCAACCTCAAGGCCCCAAGCATCGTGCCCCGCTTCAAAGAAAGGGTTTCTCATTACCATGGTCTAATATTCAGATTGACTTTATAGGTCCTGTCACAAAGTCATCCAGAGGTAACCGTTATATGTTGACTGTCACTTGTCTCTTCACCAAATGGATAGAATGTTTACCAGCTCACAATAACCCTGCTGAAACGTGTGCCACTTTGCTTGTTAACCATGTCTTTTCCAGATTTGGTTTGCCATTAAGGATCGTGTCAGATCAGGGTCAGCACTTTACGAGTGAGGTAATGACTAAGCTATGGAAAATCTTGGGGGTTAAACGAAAGTTGCATATTGCATACCGTCCAGCATCTAGTGGAGCAGTGGAGCGCTATAACCAGTCAATAGTCAACATCCTTAAGAAATTCATCAAAGAATCAGGTAAAGACTGGGACATAAAATTACCTCTAGTGCTCATGGCTATTAGAGCTATGCCAAGCGCTGCCACTAAGATGTCGCCCTTTGAACTGATGACAGGTAGGAAAATGTTTCTTCCACAACATCTGTTGTATCGCACATTAGATCATAATCTGATCAATGCAGCCACGACACATCAGTATGTGGAACACCTACGTCAACATCTCCAGCACGCTTTTGCGCAAAAGAACCTCGAGAAAGCAGCCGTAAGTAACAAAACTTATTATCTCAAAACCACCAAGAAGGAGTACGAGACAGGTGATAAGGTATATCTGTACAATTTTGCTCGGAATCAAGCAAAGGAAAATAAGTTTCTTCCTTCATGGAAAGGTCCATACACCATCATTGATAAGATCTCACCTGTGGCTTACAAAATAAAAATTGTCAAGAATGATGGTTTTGTAGAGAAATGGGTTCATGTCAATCAATTACGTGCTTGACATCCTAGGTCCCAATTGAGAATGCTGGAAGGTGAGGATGAAGAAGAAACCTACTGTACATAAGGATTTGATATTGTGATATTTTCTCTCGCTTAACAGATCTTTACATGTAAAAGTTTCTTTATAGTTGCATGAATCTTGAAAAATATCAATTGATAAGAATATATATTCATACTGTATGTTTCATCTAATAGGAGAAGATTAACCTTCCATGCCAGATAGTTGTTTGGTACAGACAACGATGAACACCAAATATGCCGCGATTGGCTGGGTCATCTTATTCCTTGGAGCCCAATTCAGGACGGAACCCCTCATTGAATCGGGTCCTTCTTCAGGAATCATGCTACAGGACGCCCCCGGATTCTTGTTGACGGAGAGGAAAATTTTAGTTCATAAGATTTTTGTGAGTCTGGATCCAAAGATATCCATTGAGAGGAGTTACAATACCTCCTATTTTCAGTTAAAGGAGATGCAAGAATGGTATATTGCACATGTAAGCAGAGCTCAGGCTAGAGTATGTGATATTCTAGACCATGCTAGGAAACCATTCAATATTCAACCAGCATCTAAAGTTGAACGTCCAAAGAGATTCCTTGGATTCCTCATTGCTAGCATTGTTTTTACTACACTTGGAATGGTTTTTACTACACTCTAACACCACTTTGGCCGTTAGTTCTGTCTCTATAAAGACTTTGCAAGCTGAAATTGGAAACTTGAGAGACAATATTGAATATCTATACCAAGAAAATGAAATTCAGAAGACTAATATGGAAAAATTAATGGACATGGTTAACAAGATAATAGTTACCACAAACTTACATTCGGAGCTGATATTATATTCTACCGAACTACATAAAAGTCATGAACGATTTAAATATGAACTTTTATTTTTGAAAGATCCTATATTGTTCCATAATTAAGGTTTTTGGATGAAGTTCAAAGTGGAATGAATGACTTACTCCATGGTCGCGTCCCATTATATTTTGTTTCTCGAGATATAATAAAGACAATGTTGTTGGAACTAGGTGAAGAGGCCATGGAAGAATTTCATGTGAACTTATCCTTTGAAATGGGAAGTGCTCTACCATTATATATTGATCCAGAGAGGATGGAAATTTGTTTCTTATTGTCCATACAATATATGGATAATAGAAACGTCTTTCAGATTAAATACATTCATAATGTAGGAACTTATCAGGACGATCTTTACATTAAAATTCAATCTCCGGAGATAATTACATATCAGTCATCGGATCCTGGTGTATTTTCCATACCAATATTAAGTGAATGCATAAAATTTAAAGATAATAATTTTCAATGTGAAGGAAAACCTTTTGTATATGATGCATCACATGCCTTATGTGGATGGGATTATTTGAAATATGGGTCAGAAAAATGTAGAGTAACTATCAGTAAAACTCAAGATAATTCAAGTGTACAAGCTACCTTGATAGGAAACAAATGGTTAGTGAGCACTATTGAAAAGGAAGCAAATATTTATTATAAAGAATTAATTCAAAATAAGAAAATAGTGTTACCCTCTCCAGTGATCATTGTTCAAGTTACTAAAGATACTAAAGTGATCATTGGAGATACTACACTTTATCCGGTGGGAAATGATGTATGGGACAGCGAAATCATGATCGTGGATACATTTCAAGGACAGTAGATTCCCATGAATCCTGACCTGAAATTATTACTGGATAATAAACCTAATCATACTATCGAACTATTGGTAAAGAAAGATAATTTAACCATAAATACTATGAAATATTCATTACGGGATCAACGAATGTTAGCCACAAACATTGGAATCAGTATATCTGACATAGGTATATATATATATATATATATATTAACCATAGGTTGTCTCATATGGTTGATAGTATTGTCTAGAAAAATACATCATTTAAGAAAATCGAATAAAGATAACACTATCCCGTTATCCGTTTGGATGAAGAGAGAGACACATGCACAGATTTAAAAAGGATGATTGAAATACTGCTGCTAATTTCCTTTGTAGATATAGTTTCATTTACTGAAACAATAGCATAATCGCTATCAAATATGTTTTTTATGAACTATATTATATAGGATTCACTCTAACAGGTTATAATAGGAGTGAATGCACATGTATTAGCGGGGCAGCTTTCATAGTTACATAGTAGGTGAGGTTGAATAAAGACAATAGTCCATCCAGTTCAACCTGTATAGGTGTGTGTGGCTGTAATCAACTCACATAGCCCTTAATGTCCTGATCCTTGAGATGTAAGTCTAAGAGTCTTTTGAAAGCCACCATACTACCCGAAGAAACCACCTCTTGTGGTAGACAATTCCACAATCTTGTAGCCCTAACAGTAAAGAACCCTCCTCGTTGCCTGAGGTTAAAACGCTTCTCCTCTAGTCGCATTGTATGTCCTCGAGTCCTCATGCAATTCCTTCGAATGAACAGCTTTTTTTCTAAGCTGAGATCCCCATTAAGATATTTATAAATTGCTATCATGTCCCCCCTCAGACGTCTCTTCTCCAGGGAGAATAAATCGAGCGATTGCAGCCGCTCTTCATAGTTAAGGTCCTCCAACCCCCTAATCAGTTTAGTTGCCCTTCTCTGGACTCTCTCGAGCTCCAACACATCCCTCCTGAGGACTGGCAACCAGAACTGGACAGAATACTCCAGATGCGGTCGGACCAGAGTTTTATAAAGTGGAAGGATTATAGTCTTATCTCTGGAATACATCCCTTTCTTCATGCATGCTAATAATCTGCTGGCTTTGGCAGCTGCTGCTTGACATTGCATGCGGTTGCCTAATCTATCATCAACCAAGACTCCCAGATCTTTCTCCATTTTTGATCCCCCCAAGGGTTCCCCTCCTAACGTGTATTGTGTTTTTATGTTTTTAGTCCCCAAGTGCAAAACCTTACACTTCTCCACATTAAACCTCATTTGCCATGTCGTTGCCCACTCCGTTATTTTGTCCAGGTCATTCTGTAGGATATCTGCTTCATGCTGTGCAGTTATTGCCCTGGCCAATTTTGTGTCATCTGCAAAAACTCATAACGAACTACTGATCCCGTCCTCAATGCTGTTTATGAATAAATTGAACAAGGTTGGTCCCAGGACTGAGCCCTGGGGCACCCTGCTTACTACCTCAGACCAGTATGTGAGTATGCGCTGTTTATTACCACCCTTTGGACACGGCCTTTTAGCTAAGCTCCGTATCCAAGAGAAAACCCTGCTGTCGATAACTGCAGACCTTATTTTATAAATTAAGCGCTTGTGGGGAACTGTATCAAACGCCTTAGCGAAATCCAAGTACACCACATCCACTGGTCTGCCCCTATCTAGCTCACAGCTCACCTCCTCGTAGAATGCTTCATGAGATGCATGCTAATTCCATTGCATAGTGATTGGCGGGCATTTTTCCTACACGTGGGTTTCATTGTTAGCAACAGTGCATGGTCGCTCGTGCACCCAACGGGGGGAAACTCAGGTACGCGGCTCCGCTCGTGCATGAACATACATTCCCCTTTCTATTGAACTTTTGAATGTATACATGTGTGGGATTGGTTGTGCGGAACAGTTGTCCCCTCCCCACTGTAAACCCCTTTTTCCTGACTATAAATAAACCAGAGCTGTGCTAAAGCAGGGACTCATTCATTCGGTTGACATTAACCAAGACACAGCTTTTTGCCCGTGTTCTCGCTTTGTCGCCGAGAGCGCTAGGATTTCTTTATACAAAAAAGCTGTACATTGCAATTTTCAGTACAAGGGAATAAATGGCGCTTGGTGCGTATTATTATCCACAATCTCAGCGCAGCAAAGTTTTCAGTGCACCAAGCAAATTTCTATGCTCCAAACCCCATTAATTTCCACCACAAACACCACCTGGATTTCACTAAATTGCACATTGGCACGTTCGCAGGCCTGACATAGCACAGCTTCCCTGCCTCTATAATGCAAGAAAAAGGTAAGAATCTGCCTGGGAGGATTCCCAGGAGGAAGTGGGCGGCCTGGTGTGCTTTTAGCCCCTTCTACAGTAAAGAAAGGTGAAAATGCTTCTTTTCCAAACAGATCAATAAGCCACTTCTCCACAAAGACTAACGTCTCTGCCCTCCCTCTTTTCAGGTTGCCCTACAATGCGAACATTATTACAGCGTAGACGATTTTCCATGTCTTCTGCCCGATTGCTGGTCTCTTTGCCAGTTGGTATTCTGAGCGAGCTTCGTGGGCTAGTGGGGGAATCTTGTCTTCTATCGCTCACCCTACTCTCCACAGCAGTCGCCCTCTCACATATCTTCTGAATATCTTGGCGCATTAGAGAGACCTCTTCCCTCAAGCCCCCAAATTGATCCTTCATGTTATTAACAGAGGCAGTTCAAATATTAACTGCTTTGAGTATTTCTGCCAGTGTGGGCTGCACAGGCTTAACTTCTTGATCAGGGGGCAACTGGTCATCATTATCACCAGGCTGAGCAGGGCTGCACAGCCTATCTTCCTCCTGCTGTCCCGACTCCCCATGCCCAGCAGTACTGAGTGTCCCTGATCCCTCCTCCAGGTCTTTTTCCAATACCCCGATAGCTTTTGAGCATAGTAAAACATGTCCCTTAAAGGGGGGGTCCTTAGCCATTGGTTTAGTGGGCTTTCCTGCTTTGCTGCCTCCCTCCTTCATTTTATCAGGAGCTCGTGCTGTGCACTGTGGAGAAGGAGGCGCAGAGGTGCCATCTTGGCCTTCCGAGGCCGCCACTTCATCCTTGCCTTTTCTCATCATCCCACCTGGTGCAGAGGGCTGATGGATGTGCCTGGAGATGCATCAGAGCCTGAACCAGCTGTGAGACCGGATGTAGCGGTTGATGGTCAGCCAGGGAAGGATCGCTGGATGGATCAGTGCGGGAGCTGTGTGAAAACACGTCCTCTCACATGCCGCTCATGGCCACGCTCCCCCTATGCTGTCTGCCTAACAGATTGAGATTAGCAGAGGCTACTCAGTCTGCTCTGGTGCTGTTCATGCTGTTTGGATGTTTCACAATGATCCAATAGCTATGGAGTATATTAGACAGTGGGTGGAAACCTGGCAGATGAGAGCATGGATGTCTGTACAGCCTTGGCCAGTTATAAGGGGATGTGCCCCAAGGCATGCTGGGTGACTTTATATTTCAAGAGCACATGGACTTGGGGTCCAGTCTACCGCTACAGAGAGGAGTCCAGGTGAGGAGGGGGCTGCTGCCTCTCCCCAGCATAGGCTGCCATGTAGCCTCAGTGGGAGACCTGAGGGCCTGAAACACTGAAGCTGAAACCTATGGTTCTCTTGCAAGCTGACAGAGGGAAATCCCCTAAACTGGTTATTGGAAACGAGTGGATGAGCACCTGGCTGTGTAAAAATACTCTGTGACTGGCTGTGGATTACTCAGACCCGGGCACAAATATTAAAGTGACTCCTGCAGGGTAGCGCTACACAAGGAAATACCTAGCACCAACCCTTAACTGCTGCATCTTCACCTTGTCCTGCACTTGCCTATAACAAGCAGTCCAGTGTCTGTATCCTGGTGCAAAATGCTGCTTGACAGCCATCCTATAGAATTATCAAATGTTGGCATAAAGCTTTTAAATTACCATTTATAAAAACACAGAGCACGTCAAATTTAAAAAGCTGGACATTAATCACAAACAACACAGGAAGTAGTGGGAATTCCAACAGTGGACGACACAAACTGCAACATTGCACTTTATTTCAGTTAGGTGGGGAAGGGTTAAAACCTCTGTCAAGCAAAATAAAAAAAACTTAGCAGAAGTGTTTGTTCCCCCTAAGGCCTCTTTCACACCAGCGGACCGATCGGGTCCGCCTGTCTGTTTTTCAGGCGGACCCGATCGGACCACCCATTGTTCTTTATGGGGTGGCTGATGTCAGCAGACATGTGTTCGCTGTCCTTAGCCAACATCTGATTTGATCCAGTCCACTAAACACTGACAGATGGGGATATGTTCGCCATCCGTCCGGCAGATCGGATCAAAGGACAATCGGATGGAAATGGACATGCAGTCCAAATCCATCTGACCGCCACATAGAGAACAGTGAGCTATGTCCGTGTCCGCTCTGCATAGCAGAGCAGACACAGAACTGTCATCCGCCTGCTCAGCGGGTATCAGCAGAGAGATCCCCAACTGAGCAGGCAGATCAGCTTGGATAGATTTTGCTTGTGTGAAAGGGGCCTTAGTCCATCAAAAATAAAATGTTTTGGCTGTAGTTGAGTTTGAGGATTTTTCAATTCCTGCCAACTTTAAATGCATCTGTGTCCAAGAGCAATAGACCATTTACATATTCTTAAATACCAAAAGGCTAAGAACCTTTCAACGCTTGTTTAACTCGGTAAAGCCCACATCACCTTGCAGCAACTGTGTGCATTGCCTCCTTAAAGAGTGCTCCCTTTCACTTGAATAGTGGTATATTTTTTGCTGCCTGCAAAGTGAACATCTCAGCATGTCTACAACCCAATTCAGCTGCTGTTGCAGCTTCAACTCTTCTAATACTCCTCAAGAAGTAAAGAAGCATAAAGTTAAGCAGGAGTTACCACTGTAGGAATACAAGCATTGGCAAGGTGCACAGTGCATTAACGGAGAGTAATTTAATTCTTATAATCAATTTGTAACACCTACATGGGTACATGAAATGGATCATATACTGTAGAACAGCCCCTGAAGACCCCTTAGCCTGCCGTGGCCAGTGATTAATCTTAGTTTGAGGATTCAGTCCTCTTTGCTGCAGGGGATCTGGCAATGGTAGATCCTCCAGAAATAGAAGACAGTGGCTTCTGTACTAGGGATTCCCCGAGCCACTCACAGACAGGGTGCCAGACAGTCAGCCACCCACAGACAGGGGGCCAGACAGCCAGACACCCACAGGCCCTGTACCAGCCACCCACACGCCCTGTACCAGCCAGCCACCCACAGCCCCTGTGCCAGCCACCCACCTACCACAGGGTGCCAGTCCGCCAGCCACCCACCACAAGGTGCAAACCCGCCAACCACCCACCACAGGGTGCCAGCCACCCACCAACCACAGGGTGCCAGCCAGTCACCCACCCACCACAAGGTGCCAGCCAGCCACCCACCCACCACAGGGTTCCAGACAGCCAGCCACCCAACACAGGGTGCCAGCCAGCCACCCATCACAGGGTGCCAGCCAGCCACCCATCACAGGGTGTCAACCAGCCACCTACCACAGCGTGCAGCAAGCCAGCCATTAAGCATTAAACAAAAATTAACATGTTCAGTACCAGATTTGTGTCAAAAATTGTCTTTATTTTTCAAAATTTTAAATGTACAAAATATCGGCCCATATCGGCCGATACCGATACGTTGTGACAAAAATATTGGTATGGGCCCTGAAAAAAACATATCGGTCTATCCCTAATCTGTACGGCTGCTGAATAGTACAAAGAACCCACTTCCAGGTTCAAAGTCGCTCCCAGTTCAAACCCTTTGTCAATCCTGCAAATATTCATTTACTATAGTGCATTTATAATCTCTAAAAAGTGGTCTTCGTTTAGATGCATCAAGCATTTGGGCGTTCATTTATTTTGTTGACAAGAATATTACATTTTTTGTTCTGGCCATTGTAATGAATGAAGCTCATGCGCTAAACACGCCTAGGTTTGGACGCGTTTACAGGGGTTTGAGCGCGGTCTGTGCTTTTTCACTGAAACACTCCTCTCCTGAATGTACAAGTGATGGGTTTTATTCTGACTTTAACCACTTTACCACCGGAGGATATTCCTGCTAAAAGACCAGGGGTTTTTTTGCGATTTTTTACTGCGTGACTTTAACGGACAATTGCGCGGTCGTGTGACGCTGTACCTAAACGAATATCACGTCCTTTTTTTCCCCACAAACAGAGCTTTCTTTTGGTGGTATTTGATCACCTGTGCGATTTTTTGATCACGCGCTATAAACAAAAAAAGAGCGTAATTTTTGCAAAAACAACAATATTTTTCACTTTTTTTTTTATATGAAATTCCCCCCAAAAAAATGTAAAAATCAAAATTTTTTAACATTTTCGGCCAATTTGTTTTACGCTACCTATGTTTGGTAAAAAAAAAAAAAAATCGCAAAAAGCGTATTTTGATTGGTTTGCGCAAAAGTTATCGCGTTTACTAACAAAGGGAAAGATTTCTGTCATTTTTGGTGGTTTTTTTTTTAACGAGTAATGGCGGCGATCTGCGATTTTTTTTGCAGTACTGCGACATTGCGGCGGACAGATCGGACCCTTGACTGACATTTTTGACACTTTTGGGGGTACCAGTGACATTACTGCAGTAATCAGGGCTATATATATGCACTGTTACTGCAAAAATGACACTGGCAGGGAAGGGGTTAACAGTATTGGACAGGGAGGGGTTAAGTGTGTCCTAGGGGCGTGATTCTAACTGTGCAGGGACAGGTCTACTAGTGTAAAAACAAAGATCAACAGTTCTACATAGTAGAACTGTCTGATCTTCACTTTTACACAGGGAGAACTGACAGGCGGCTTGTTTACATAAGCCGCTCTGTCTTTCTCCCGCTGTACCGGCGATCGTAGTGTGACCGGCGGACATCGGGTCCGCCAGTCACACTCCCGCACTCCTCCGTGAACGAGCCTCGGCGGGCGCGCGCCCGCCCGCTATTGGCTCTAGAAGGAGTGACAGGCGAGCGACGTAGACCTACGTCACTCTGCCTGGCCGGGGCCGACTGCCGCAGTAAATATACTGTGCGCAGTCGGCAACCGGTTAAATGCCTGTAAACACCTATGTGTGCATGGACCCACAGTCTAACAGAGGGAGGTTTAGAGGCAAAAAAAAAAAAATCAGACCCCTGTAAAAGCGGTGTTTTTTTTCAATTCAATAAATCTTTATTAATTTTACATGTAAGAGAAACAAACAGAATAGAGGGTAATGCAGCATACAGGTACAAGAGTGCAATGGATAGACATTGCTTTAAAAGTAGTGTTTTTGAAGCCCAGTGTGCATAAGCCCTTAAACTAATAAAAATGATTTTATATATATATATATATATATATATAAATAAATGAAACTAGTCTGTGGTCTCATTTGTATATAAGTGGCAATATCTATACTATATTGAAATGGTAAACAAACGTCAATACTGTGTAATTTACAAATGGAAGATAATGATAACTTTTTTATACAGAAATAATTGGCATTATATTCGGCTTCTATGCCCTGATGTGGAGATCGATGCTATGATATTAAAGTGGTTGTAAATGTTAATTTTTTTTTTTTTTTTAAAACAACAAACATGCATATACTTACCTGCTCTGTGCAATGGTTTTGCACAGAGCAGCCCCAATCCTCTTCTTCTGAAGTCCCCCGCCAGCACTCCAGGCCCCTCCTCTTCATTGGGTGCCCCCAAGCCGCTTTCCATGGGGGCACTTGTGTGCTAGCTCCTGAGTCCTGCTGCTGCATCCAGTGACACAGACAGCGGGACTCGTCCCCACCCCTGTGTCACAGCTTCTGATTGACAACAGCAGGAGCCATTGACCAATCTGTCCAATGAGGAGAGCAGCAGGAGCCACCATCGCTGCACATCGCTGGATCGGCTCGGGATCAGGTAAGGAAAGGGGAGCTGAGTGGAAGCTGCAGCACAGAAGGTTTTTCACCTTAAAGCACAAACACCTTAAGGCTTTACAACCACTTTAAAGGAAAGTACTGAATTAAAAATGCCTTACCTTTTGCCATATAACCTCCTGCCCTGTGAACGTGAGGGGCATATTGATTCCATTTAGAGCCATCCAGTCAATCTCTTTCTCCCATCTGGCCCAGTCCCACCAGACAAATGAATAACTGGAAGTGCAGACGTTCTGGTAGTAGCGGAACCTAAATATAAAACAGAAGTCCAGTGCACCATTTAGTAACGAACATCTATTAAAATGGACATACAGATTAAATTTAAAAGTAAAATTCCTGCCTAAACATTCAGCACGGAATGAGAAAAAAGCCTCCTACGAGTCACTCTTTGATTTTGTTTTATACTGTTTATAACTAATACAGATTATCCTTACTAACCACTGAAATCTTTATATCTTTATATATATATATATATATATATATATATATATATATATATATATATATATATATATATATATATATATATATATAGGATTGCCAAATAAGTAATGTAAGATGAAATAGTCCAAACTTAGCTGTTCGGTTTGTTAAAATTTAATGAAATGCTTTTTATAGCCATTTGCAGTCTGTGTGAGACTTCACCCTGATCTAGAGCTCTGATAACGATGTGTATTATACAGTGCCTTGGGAAAGTAGTCGGCCCCCTTGAACTTTTCGACCTTTTGCCACATTTCAGGCTTCAAACATAAAGATATAAAACTGTAATGTTTTGTGAAGAATCAACAACAAGTGGGACACAATCATTTAGTAGAACGAAATTTATTGGATATTTCAAACTTTGATAACAAATAAGAAACGGAAAAATTGGGCTTGCAAAATTATTCAGCCCCTTTACTTTCAGTGCAGCAAACTCTCTCCAGAAGTTCAGTGAGGATCTCTGAATAATCCAATGTTGACCTAAATGACTAATGATGATAAATAGAATCCACCTGTCTGTAATCAAGTCTCCGTATAAATGCACCTGCACTTTGATAGTCTCAGAGGTCCGTTTAAAGCGCAGAGAGCATCATGAAGAACAAGGAACACACCAGGCAGGTCCGAGATACTGTTGTGGAGAAGTTTAAAGCCGCATTTGGATACAAAAAGATTTCCAAAGCTTTAAACATCCCAAAGAGCACTGTGCAAGCGATAATATTGAAATGGAAGGAGTATCAGACCACTGCAAATCTACAAAGACCTGGCCGTCCCTCTAAACTTTCAGCTCATACAAGGAGAAGACTGATCAGGGATGCAGCCAAGTGGCCCATGATCACTCTGGATGAACTGTAGAGATCTACAGCTGAGGTGGGAGACTCTGTGCATAGGACAACAATCAGTCGTATACTGCACAAATCTGGCCTTTATGGAAGAGTGGCAAGAAGAAAGCCATTACTTAAAGATATCCATAAAAAGTGTTGTTTAAAATTTGCCACAAGCCACCTGGGAGACACACCAAACATGTAGAAGAAGGTGCTCTAGTCAGATGAAACCAAAATCGAACTTTTTGGCAACAATGCAAAACGTTGTTTGGCGTAAAAGCAACACAGCTCATCACCCTGAACACACCATCCCCACTGTCAATCAAGGTGGTGGCAGCATCATGGTTTGGGCCTGCTTTTCTTCAGCAGGGACAGGGAAGATGGTTAAAATTGATGGGAAGATGGATGGAGCCAAATACAGGACCATTCTGGAAGAAAACCTGATGGAGTCTGTAAAAGACCTGAGACTGGGACTGAGATTTGTCTTCCAACAAGACAATGATCCAAAACATTAAGCAAAATCTACAATGGAATGGTTCACAAATAAACATATCCAGGTGTTAGAATGGCCAAGTCAAAGTCCAGACCTGAATCTAATCGAGAATCTGTGGAAAGAACTGAAAACTTCTGTTCACAAACGCTCTCCATCCAACCTTACTGAGCTCGAGCGGTTTTGCAAGGAGGAATGGGCAAAAATTGCAGTCTCTCAATGTGCAAAACTGATAGAGACATACCCCAAGCGACTTACAGCTGTAATCACAGCAAAATGTGGCGCTACAAAGTATTAACTTAAGGGGGCTGAATAATTTTGCATGCCCATTTTTTCAGTTTTTTATTTGTTAAAAAAGTTTGAAATATCCAATAAATTTCGTTCTACTTTATGATTGTGTCCCACTCGTTGTTGATTCTTCACAAAAAACATTACAGTTTTATATCTTTATGTTTGAAGCCTGAAATGTGGCAAAAGGTCGCAAAGTTCAAGGGGGCCGAATACTTTCGCAAGGCACTGTATCCTGAAACCTAGATAATTTCTCTAAAAACTGGATTTTTGTAAGAACTTACCGTAAAATCAGTTTCTCTGAAGTCCATTGACAGACGCAGCTTCCATACTTCTAATCCATTGGTTATGCCCCCCTCCCCCCCTGCTTGAGTAGTTCTAGGCAGGAAAAAAAGTAATTCTCAACGCCCATGGGGCTGTCCCCACAGGCATAACCCCACACCCTCTGCTCCAGCAAACCATTTTCGTGGTAAGCAGTAAAGAAGATACAAAAACCATCCCCATAACAGAGGGGCGGGTGCTTCAGAGAAAGATTTTAAGGTAAGTTCTTACATAAATCCAGTTTTCTCGATCGTCCATTGACAGACACAGCTTCCATACTTCTTATCCATTGGGACGTCCCAAAGTACTTTAGGCATGAGGGGTGGGAGGAACGCAACCAGATAGCCTACTGGTTAACATGAAGCTCAACCAAGAACAGGAGCTCACCCAAGAGAAAAAATTCCCAAAGAGAAATAAATAGAGTTGAGCGGACACCTGGATGTCAGTGTTCGGCGGGTTCGGCCGAACTTTAAAAAAAAGTCCGGGTCCGTGTCCCGGACTTTTGCCGAACTTTTCCCGGACACCGAACCCCATTGAAGTCAATGGGGACCCGAACTTTCAGGCACTAAAATGGCTCTAAAACACCAATGGAAAGGGCTAGAGTGCTGCAAATGGCAGCAAAACGTAGTTAAGACCATGGCGAGTGCTCTGCAAACAAATGTGGATAGGGAAATAACTTAAAACAACAAAAAAAACCAGAAAAATAAAACCATGTTCTTCATCTCTGAAGGACGAGGCCCATATGGAGTAGGAGGGAGGTTGAGGTGGTGGTGGATGTGGCGGTGTCATAGGCGTGCGCACAGGGTGTTTGCCGGGTGTACCTGGGCACACCCAAATCACCTAGGGCACATAGCATTATCGCTCTGTTTGCCAGTGAGGAGATGGGAAAGATCTCCCTCGGACCTGCTCTGCTCTATTTCTCTTTGCCAGCAGGGAGAGTAATGTATCGGGGTCATGTACATGTAGGCAAACACATGCATGTGTATTTAAACTTTGGGGTGCACACCCTAATGCAATAGGCTGCGCACACCTATGGGAGGTGTAGGTGGAAGCGGCGGTGGAGGAGGACCAGGGCCGGATTAAGAGCATCATGGGTTTGGTGCTGAGGATTTTGAAGAGCCTTAAGGGCGTGCCTTGGCATGCACCCAGAGGAGGAAGGGTGCAGTCATGCATGCCTAATTCAACATGGGATGCTGTCTCTGAAACCCATAAACACTTTCATGCATCGGCAACTGTCCCTCCTTGTCCGGCCTTCGTGCTGTGTGGGGAGGTTCTGAGGGAGTGTAATGTTCCGGTACCTTTGGTACCCTAAATTACACTTTCCACAAGTGTATGCGCCCCACCATTTACTTTTGGAAAGGTGCGCATACACCTTTAAGACTGGAGCTGTCATCATCCAGCGCCGGACTAGATGGCTATTTAAAGCGCCGGTTCTCACTCACATGTGTTCGTTCAAACACCTTTACCTGGATGCTATCCTTGCTTGAAGCTTCCATGCTTGCAAGCTTACCTCGCTGACGGAACCTCGCTGCGCTGATCCCTGTATCCCGCTACTGGATCATCCGCCTCTCCTGAACCACCCTTCGGCTGTATCGCTAATAGTGCTAAGTACCCCGCAGGGGAATTCTCTATAAACTTATACCAAGCTTACACTATCTAGCTCTGCATAGTAAAGACTGTTTATTACATCTGCATAACTAGATTGCTAGCTCTTGAGACTACTGCTACTTTTCTGCACTGGGTTGATCTCTTTTGTATGTCCACCTGCTATTCTGTCATCTGCTACCATACAACATTGCTAAACCTTCCTGCATCCATCTGCTACTGTCTCACCTTCAAGTGTCTATCACCTACCACCTCCACTCAACCTATCCCTCAACCTTCATCATTGTGTTACCACATACATAAAGTCACTCTAGGAACCAGCTTGCTAATTGTGTGTATTTACTGGCTGAAATAAGACCTTCCACACATGATGAGTCATTAAGGTTGGGAATGGTATCTCAGCATATCTCTTACATGACTACTGACGTGGAACTATTTCTGCAGCTGAAAATCCACACCATATAAGAAACGCAGGAGCGTTACAGATTGAACGAACCAAAAAATGGATTCAGCAGAAATAACCACTCAGGTGACAATTAAAACAGCAAGTATCTGCGTTAATACACGCACTTGCTGAATTAAAAGAAGACAATCAGGCTCTGTCGCAGCAGGTAATTAGACTGACACAACGTACCTCTGCTCAGTCCCCTGAACCCAAGATAAATCCCCCTTTGGTATTTACAGGCGATCGCAAAAAATTTCGCGAATTTAAAAACGTATGCGAGTTACTTTTTTTGCTAAAACCTCGTACCTACCTTACTGATCACATTAAGGTTTGTACTATTATTTCTTACCTATCAAGCGATCCTCGAGCCTGGGCAGATTCTCTTTTTGAGAAAAACGACCAGCTTCTCAACTCCTATGCCTTGTTCCTGGCAGAGCTCACTAGCCTATATGATGACCCCAATAGGCAGAGTACTGCTGATCTTCAGTTAAGATCCTTGAAACAAGGAAGGAGGCCTGTAGAAGACTTTGTCGCAGAGTTCAAGAGATGGACCCTTGATTCAGAATGGAATGATGCATCTCTGAAAACCCAATTTAGGCTTGGCCTATCAGAAGCCGTTAAGGACGAGCTCGCCCGAGCGGATCTGCCAAAAACCCTGGATGCATTAATCCAACTCAGTATTACCATAGATAGAAGACTACGAGAAAGAAAGGCTGAAAAGATGGGAATGCCATTATCCGTTTCCTCTCGGAGTCTGGCCGTTCCTATGGAGGTAGGAACCATACGCCCACCGCTATCAACTATGGAAAAAGCCAAAAGACGAAATGAAAATCTCTGCTTGTACTGTGCATCCCCGGATCACAAGATAAACGTCTGTCCCCTAGTCAACAAAAAGAAGGGTGAGTGTTCACATGTCTCCCTAGGAGGATTGACAACTTCATTCACTAACCCCTACATTTCTGTTTTTTTGACATTACAGTGGGACCAGAACAGGATTACTACTAAGGCCATGATTGACACAGGATCTTGTGGAAATTATATGGATATATGTTTTGCTGCTTTAAATAAAATTCCTATTATTTCTAAACTCAAACCTGTCTCAGTAAGTCTAATTACCGGTGTTCCGTTATCCTCTGGTCCGATCACCGATCAGACACAAGCACTTCTAGTCACTATTAACGAGTCTCATAGGGAGACTTCTACCTTCGATTTAATACCATCACCCCACTTTCCCATTGTGTTGGGACTTCCCTGGTTGCACACACACCAACCAACCATAGATTGGAAGAAACGGTCCTTGACCTTCCCTTCTTGTTATTGCGAGGAAACGTGTAACCTCCCGTTTTCCGGGAAGATTCTGTCTGTGGTGACAGATGAGATTGCACCACTATGTTATCAGGATCTTTCTGAGGTTTTTCTTGAGAAAAATGCTCAAGCATTACCTCCTCATCGAGACTATGATTGTAGCATTGATCTACTCCCAAATAGCAAATTGCCGTTCGGTCATGTTTATCCTCTTTCACAGGATGAACTTGCCCATCTCAAAACCTATTTGGATGAGAACTTGGAAAAAGGTTTCATTAGACCTTCCACTTCTTCCACAGCAGCAGGACTCTTTTTTGTTCGCAATAAAGATTCAAGTCTCAGACCTATCATCGACTACAGGAAATTGAATGCTATCACAATAAAAGATCGCTATCCTCTACCGCTTATCCCTGAGCTCATTGAGCAGGTGCGTGGAGCTACCTATTTTTCAAAATTAGACCTGAAAGGAGCATACAATCTCATTCGAATCCGTGATGGACACGAGTGGAAGACTGCATTCAGAACTAGATACGGATTGTTCGAATATCTTGTGATGCCATTCGGCCTATGCAATGCCCCTGCAGTTTTCCAACGATTTATAAACGATATTTTTAAAGACTTACTAGATGTCTGTGTTGTGGTATATCTGGACGATATACTTATATATTCACGGACCCTGTCTGAACACATAAGACATGTAAGACTTGTATTATCGAGATTGCTTGCACATAATCTTTATGTGAAGCTGAAGAAATGCTTGTTCCATAAAGATGAGGTACTCTTTCTAGGCTACATCATATCCAAAACAGGAATCGAGATGGACATGAGTAAAATATCCTGCATTCAGGATTGGCCTACACCAACTACACGCAAGGCGCTACAGCGATTCCTGGGATTTTCAAATTTCTACAGGAAGTTCATAAAAAACTTTTCTGCTATTGTGAGACCCCTCACACAGCTCACTAGCATAAAAATACCATTTAAATGGTCAGAAGAAGCAAATAAGGCTTTCCACTTGTTAAAGACAAGGTTTACTTCCGCTCCCATATTACGCCATCCAGACCCATCCCTCCAATACATTCTGGAGGTAGATGCGTCAAACATGGCAGTAGGAGCAATACTCTCCCAACGACCTACCCACACTTCACCACTTCATCCAGTCGCTTTTTTTTCTAAATCCCTGAGCAGTCCCGAGATAAATTACCCCGTGGGTGAAAAGGAACTGCTTGCTATAAAATTGGCTCTGGAGAATTGGCGACATTTACTCGAAGGCACCCAATTAACAATAATTATATACACGGACCATAAAAACCTCCAATATCTTCAGACTAGCAAAACTCTCTCGCATCGACAGGTACGATGGTCACTATTCTTTCTAAGGTTTAACTTCCTAGTGACCTACACACCTGCAGATAAGAACAAAAAGGCGGATGCACTATCACGACTAACTGAAGAAAACTACTTTGAAATCCCTTCCGTTCCTATAATACCTCACAAACGCATTATTGGAGTTGTCCGTTCCTTAAAGGAAGAGGTTCTGCATGGTATAAGTTTGGATTCACCCCCACCACAACTAAATACTGATGCAGAAGGCTTCCTCTACTACAACGACAAACTTTACATACCACCTACCCTACGCACCAAGATCTTGGAATTATCGCATGATGTGCCTATGGCAGGACATATGGGTATGACAAAGACTTTCAATTTGATTTCTCGACAATTCTGGTGGCCTGACATGAAAACATCTATACAAAAATTCGTCTCTTCATGCAATGTCTGTGCCAGGTCCAAAATTGACACTACGAGACCATCCGGTCTACTATGCAGTCTACCAATACCCCAAACTCCATGGGAGGTTTTGTCATTGGACTTCATCGTAGAATTGCCTCCTTCCAAAGGATTTAATACCATCTTGGTGTCAGTGGACCATCTGACAAAGATGGCACATTTCATTGCTATTCGCAGACTACCTTCGTCCAAACAAACGGCAGAACTCCTGATGAAACATGTCTTCAGATTACATGGTATCCCAAAAACACTTCTGTCTGACCGTGGATCCCAATTTATTTCTAAATTCTGGCAAGAACTATGTCACATACTACGGATTGAGCGGAAGCTCACTTCTCCTTACCATCCGCAGACCAACGGACAGACTGAAAGAGTTAACCAATGCATCGAGCAGTATTTACGTTGTTACACTTCTTACCAACAGGATGATTGGTTGGATCTTCTCCCCCTGGCAGAATTTGCCTACAACAACGCAACTCACAGTACAACCAAGCAGAGTCCGTTCTACTTGAACTATGGGTTCCATCCCTCTATTCTCCCTCCACGCATCCTTCCTTCAAATAACCCTGTAGCCTCAGACAATCTTACCCAAATAAAGGATTCTCTGGGTTTACTAAATACTACCATTGCACACGCTCACAGTCAACAAAAGAAGTACTATGATCTTCGTAGAAGACCTTCTCCACAGTATACTATCGGGGACCTCGTTTGGCTCTCAACAAAAAACTTGAGACTGAAGATCCCTAGCAAAAAGCTTGGACCTCTGTTCTTGGGACCTTTCCCAATCAAGAAACTTATTGGAAAAGCTGCAGTGCAGCTTACATTGCCAATGGACCTAAAAATCCATCCCATTTTCCATGTGTCGCTACTAAAACCCCATGTTCCGGACCAAGGAATAAGGCCTAATATTCCACCTCCCCCTCCTATACAAGTTGAAGGTGGAGAAGAATACGAGATAAAAGAGATTCTGGATTCTCGTATCTACAGAAGAAGACTTCAGTACTTGGTTAGATGGAAGAACTATGGGCCCCAAGACGACACCTGGCTAAACACCTCTGACATACATGCCCCTAGATTAATCCGCAATTTTCATGCGAGATACCCAGACAAACCAGCTCCAGAGGCCTTCAGGAGCAGGCCTTAAGGGGGGGGGGTATTGTAATGTTCCGGTACCTTTGGTACCCTAAATTACACTTTCCACAAGTGTATGCGCCCCACCATTTACTTTTGGAAAGGTGCGCATACACCTTTAAGACTGGAGCTGTCATCATCCAGCGCCGGACTAGATGGCTATTTAAAGCGCCGGTTCTCACTCACATGTGTTCGTTCAAACACCTTTACCTGGATGCTATCCTTGCTTGAAGCTTCCATGCTTGCAAGCTTACCTCGCTGACGGAACCTCGCTGCGCTGATCCCTGTATCCCGCTACTGGATCATCCACCTCTCCTGAACCACCCTTCGGCTGTATCGCTAATAGTGCTAAGTACCCCGCAGGGGAATTCTCTATAAACTTATACTAAGCTTACACTATCTAGCTCTGCATAGTAAAGACTGTTTATTACATCTGCATAACTAGATTGCTAGCTCTTGAGACTACTGCTACTTTTCTGCACTGGGTTGATCTCTTTTGTATGTCCACCTGCTATTCTGTCGTCTGCTACCATACAACATTGCTAAACCTTCCTGCATCCATCTGCTACTGTCTCACCTTCAAGTGTCTATCACCTACCACCTCCACTCAACCTATCCCTCAACCTTCATCATTGTGTTACCACATACATAAAGTCCCTCTAGGAACCAGCTTGCTAATTGTGTGTATTTACTGGCTGAAATAAGACCTTCCACACATGATGAGTCATTGAGGTTGGGAATGGTATCTCAACATATCTCTTACATGACTACTGACGTGGAACTATTTCTGCAGCTGAAAATCCACACCATATAAGAAACGCAGGAGCGTTACAGGGAGCTGCCTGGGGAAGCGAGCATAGAAGCCAGACTTCTGTGTTTACAAGTGACAGAAGAGCGGTAACAGTGAATATGGCCAACCCGGGGCCTATATAAAAGGTAGGGGCCTGGAGCTGCAGCTCCAATAGCCCCTACGTTAATCTGGCCCTGAGGAGGACGAGGTAGCCAACACTGCTTCTTTTCAGAAATTTTAAATGAGGGTACACCCCAAAAGGGTGAGAAAGAGCAAAAATAGAACAATGGCTGGGTAAGGTCGGTATCCATCGCTATTCTGCACAAGGTACGGAAAAGTCCCGTGGGATCCATGCCTGGTTCATTTTAATGAACGTGAGCTTGTCCACATTGTCTCTGGACAGGCGGCTGCGCTTGTCTGTGATAACGCCCCCAGCCGTGCTAAATACCCGTTCAGATAATACACTGGCTGCAGGGCATGCCAGCACCTCCAAGGCGTAAAGGGCAAGCTCAGGCCATGTGCCCAATTTGGACACCCAGAAGTTGAAGGGGGCAGACCCGTTATTCACTACATGTGGCCGTGTGCACACATACTGCTCCACCATGATGGTAAAATGCTGCCTCCTGCTAAGACGTTCCATATGAGCTGCTGGTGCTGCTGTTTGTTGTGGCGTGCTGACAAAGCTTTTCCACATTTCGGCCATGCTAACCCTGCCTTCTGAGGTGCTGGCGGTGCCCTGGTTGCGTTGGCGACCTCTTCCTCCTCCTCCTCTGCCTTGTGCTTCCACTGTGGCCCCGCTGTTAGGTGGGAATGCCAGCAGCATCGCGTCTACCAGCGTGCGCTTGTACTCGCGCATCTTGCGATCGCGCTCCAGTGAGTGAATTAAGGACGGTACGTTGTCCTTGTAATGGGGATCCAGCAGCGTGGCCACCCAGTAATCAGCACAAGTTAGAATGTGGACAACTCGGCGGTCGTTGTGGAGACACTGCAGCATGTAATCGCTCATGTGTGCCAGGCTGCCCAGAGGCAACGAAAGGCTGTCCTCTGTGGGAGGTGTATCGTCTGTGTCCTCTGTATCCCCCCAGCCACGCACCAGTGATGGCCATGAGCTGGCCTGGGTGCCACCCTGCTGTGAACATGGTTCCATCTCCTCCTCCAGCTCCTCCTCCTCATCCTCCAGAACTGTGCCCCTGCTGGACAATTGTGTCCCTGGCGTTTGTGTGTGCAGGAACCCACCCTCGGAGCCCCTTGTGAATGACTGCCCTGAAAGCCTTGGAAATGTTACCTCTTCATCCTCCTCCTCATCCTGTGCCACATCCTTTTCCATCATCGCCCGAATTTTTTTTTCAAGGAGGCATAGAAGTGGGATAGTTAAGCTGACAACGGCGTCATCGGCACTGGCCATGTTGGTGGAGTACTCAAAACAGCGCAACAAGGCACACAGGTCTCGCATGGAGGCCCAGTTATTGGTGGTGAAGTGGTGCTGTTCCGCAGAGCGACTGCTGCAGCTGAAACTCCAATATGGCCTGCTGCTGCTGCTCGCACAGTCTTTCCAGCATGTGCAAGGTGGAGTTCCACCTTGTGGGCACGTCACATATGAGGCGGTGAGCGGGAAGGCCGAAGTTACGCTGCAGCGCTGACAGGCGAGCAGCAGCAGGGTGAGAACGCCGAAAGTGCGCACAGACGGCCCGCACTTTCTGCAGCAGCTCTGACATATCGGGGTAGTTTTTAAGGAACCTCTGCACCACCAAATTCAGCACATGCGCCAGGCAAGGGATGTGCGTCAAACCGGCTAGGCCCAGAGCTGCTATGAGATTTCGCCCGTTATCGCACACCACCAGGCCAGGCTTGAGGCTCGCTGGCAGCAACCACTCATTTGTCTGCTGTTCCATGCTCCTCCACAACTCCTGCGCGGTGTGTGGTTTTTCCCCCAAACAGGCAAGTTTTAAAACTGCCTGCTGTCGTTTACCCCTGGCCGTGCTGAAGTTGGTGGTGAAGGTGTTACGCTGTCCGGATGAGGAGGCGGTAAGGGATGAGGAAGCGGAGTAGGAGGAGTTAGGAAAAGGAGGCAAACTGAAGCGCCCTGCAATCTTCGGTGGTGGAAGGACATGCGCCAAATTGCTATCCGCCTCAGGCCCATCCGCCACTGCATTTACCCAGTGTGCCGTTAGGGAGATATAACGCCCCTGACCGCGCTTACTGGTCCACGTATCGGTAGTTAGGTGGACCTTGGCACAGATGGCGTTGCGCAGTGCACACCTGATTTTTTCCCCCACTTGGTTGTGCAGGGAAGGGATGGCTTGCCTGGAAAAGTAGTGGCGGCTGGGCACGACGTACTGTGAGACAGCCACCGACATAAGGTTTTTAAAACTGTGCGTCTCCACCAGACGGAATGACAGCATTTCAAAGGCCAAGAATTTTGAAATGCTGGCATTCAGGGCCAGGGATCGCGGGTGGGTAGGGGGGTACTTCCTCTTCCTCTCAAGTGTTTGGGAGATGGAAAGCTGAACGCTTCCACGGGACATTGTGGAGATGGTTGGTGACCCAGGTGGTGGTATTGCTGACAGATCGTCTGTTTGCGGGGTGGCAGGTGCCGGTATCACTACAGATGTGGCTGGAGCGGCCGAGACTGCAGCAGAAGAGGAAGCAGGATGAGCCAGAGACGTTTCTTGGTTTTGAAGGTGTCTACTCCACTGCAGCTTGTGCTTTGCACTTAGATGCCTGATCATGCAGGTTGTGCTCAGGTTGAGAAGGTTTATGCCTCGCTTCAGGCTCTGATTGCACAGGGTGCAAATCACTCGTGTCCTGTCATCAGCACTTTTTCTAAAGAACTACCACGCTAGAGAACTCCTTTGAGCTGGCTTTGGTGCGCTCGTTCCCTTGCTGCGTTGGGCAGTAGCAGGCGTAGTGTGTCTAGGGCATTGCCGCTCCGCTTCTGCACCCTGCTCCCTCTTCTGCTGTGCTGTTGGCTCTGTGCGACCACCGCCTCTTCCTCCAAACTACTCAGGTCACCTGCATGACCTTCATTCCATGTGGGGTCGAGGACCTCATCGTCCTCCACATCATCTTCCACCCAGTCTTCACCCCTGCCCTCCTTGTCGGTCTCCACAATTCTGAGTGCCGCAGCAGTTGGCACCTGCGTTTCGTCATCATCGGAGACGTGCTGCGATGGTCCTTGCATGTACTCATCTTGAGAAATAAGTGGTTGGGCATCGCTGCACTCAATCTCTTCCACTTCTGGGGCTGGGCTAGGTGGATGGCCCTGGGAAACCCTGCTAACAGAGTCATCAAAAAAAAGAAGACACTGCTGTATGGCTTGGGGCTCAGACTGCTTGCCTGATTTGCAAGGGGGTGAGGTGAAAGACGGTTGGACATCGACTGCAGGTGCCAACTCTGACCTTTCTGCAGTAGACTGGGTGGGAGACAATGTGAAGGAACTGGAGGCACTGTCAGCAGCAAACCAATCGACTATCGCCCCTACGTGTTCTGGCATCATCACTTCTAGAGGCGTATGATGCCCTACCAAATACTGATGCAGGTTCTGTCGCCTACTAACACTTGAGGAAGGTGTTTCACTTGTGCGTGTAGCTGGCACAGATCGACCACGTCCTCTCCTTGCAACAGGAGCTCTACCAGCAGCACCACGACCCAGGCCACGGCCCCTATTTGACGGTCTCCTCATATTTCTGTAATTTAAGATCTTGCCCTAGAAAGGTGTTTATTGAATAGCGGAACAAAACAACAACAGTATCGCACGGGTGTATCTCACAGTCAAATATGCAAACTATGCCGCAATTTAATGTTTTTTACCCCAAAAGGGTGTATATTGAATAGCGGAAAAGATAAAAAACGGTGTATCTCACACGTACAAACACAGACTAGGCCCCGATTAAAATTTTTTGTACCCTAAAGGGAGGACGAGGAAGAGGAGTAGGAGGAGTTGGGAACAGGAGGCAAACTGAAGCGCCCTGCAATCCTTGGCGGTGGAAGGAGATGCGCCAAACCAATTTAAAAGGTGTATCTCACACGTACCGATACAGACTATGCCGTAATTTAATTTTTTACACTCCAAAAGGGTGTATATTGAATAGCGGAATAGGAAAATTTTATAATACGGTGTATCTCACACGTACAAACACAGACTAGGCCCCGATTACAATTTTTTCTACCCTAAAGGCAGGATGAGGAAGAGGAGTAGGAGGAGTTGGGAACAGGAGGCAAACTGAAGCGCCCTGCAATCCTTGGCGGTGGAAGGAGATACACCAAACCAATTTAAAAGGTGTATGTCACACGTATCGATACAGACTATGCCGTAATTTAATTTTTTACACTCAAACAGGGTGTATATTGAATAGCGGAATAGGACAAATTTTACAAAACGGTGTATCTTACACGTACAAACACAAACTAGGCCCCGATTACAATTTTTTGTACCCTAAAGGCAGGATGAGGAGTAGGAGGAGTTCGGAACAGGCAGGAGGCAGACTGAAGCACCCTCAAATCCTCGGCAGTATGAGATTGTAACGCTCCTGCGTTTTCTGAAACAAGATGGATTTGCAGCTGCAGAAAAACTCCACTCAGCAGTCATGTAGAGATAAGTTGAAATACCAATTCCAACTCCCAAGACTCATCACTGTGGTCTGTCTGATTCAGCATACAAATATACACACTCAATAAGATGTTCCTGGAGTGATAGATGTATATAGCAGTATAGTGGTGATGAGCTAAAGAGACAGGTATGAACAGTGACAGTTGGTGAACAGCACTTGAGAGAAATGTTCATGAGAGTATAGATGGTAACAGGTAGGATGCAGATAGGTTAGCAATCATGTATGGTAGTAGGTGGTAGGATAGCAGATGACATACAGGAGAGACTAACCCAGTGCAAGGATAGATGTTAGTAGGCTCTTGAGCTAGCAATCTAAATAATAGTGCAGATGATAGTAACAGTCCTTAATATGCAGAGCTAGATAGTGTAAGCTTAGTAGGAAGGTTTATGGAGGATTCCCCTGCGGGGTACTTATCACTAATAGCAAGCAGTAGTAGAGAGGTTCGGTATGAGCGAGTGATCCGGTAGCGGGATACAGGGATCAGTAGCGAGGTTCCGACAGCGAGGTACGCTTGTGAGCATATGAGCTTCAAGGCAGGTTGAAGAGTGAAGGGTGAAAGCAGCATGCCGGGAGTGATCGGGTGGCGAGACACAGGATCAGATATGGAACAAGTTCAGGTAGCGAGATACAGGAGCGAGTAACATCTGGCATGCCGACTTCAGACAGGGACGATCCAACCTTGACGGTTGAACGAACATGTGAGTGAGAACGCCGGCGGTTGAAATAGCCGCTCTGCAGCGCTCAGTGATGACAGCATCGGTCTTAAAGGTGTATGCGCACCTACCAAAAGAGAATGGTGGGACGCATACATGAATGGGAAGTGAAATAAAGGGTACCAGAACATTACAGAAATGCACCCCAAAAATTGGAAAGGTGTATCTCACACGTACCGACACAGACTATCCCGCAATTTAATTGTTTATACCCAAAGGTTTTGATTGAATAGCGGAATAGAAAATATGATATCAAAAGGTGTATGTATCTCACACGTACCGACACAGACTATCCCGCAATTTAATTGTTTTTACCCAAAGGTGTAGATTAAATAGCGTAATAGAAAATATTATCAAAAAAAGTGTGTGTATCTCACACGTACAGAACCACACTAGGCCCCAATTACTATTTTTTGTACCCCTAAAGGCAGGATGAGGAGTAGGAGGAGTTTGGAACAGGCAGCACCCTCAAATCCTCGGAAGTATGAAATGCACCCCAAAAATTGGAAAGGTGTATCTCACACGTACCAACACAGACTATCCCGCAATTTAATTGTTTATACCCAAAGGTTTTTTATTGAATAGCGGAATAGAAAATATGATATAAAATTGGTGTGATTTATCAATAGCACATGTGAACAGCAGTGTCTTATATCATTCAGCTCTGCTGCAGGCCACAATTTAATTTTTTTAACCCAAGGCTGTATATTGAATAGTGGAATAGAAAAAAGTGTTTGATTTTTGAAACCACTCAATAATAGCACATGTGAACACTGAACACAGCAGTGTATGATCAGAGTCAGCACAGCACAGCTGAAGGAAAAACGCTGCACACAGTGACTGATAGAAAAAGACTTTTCTCCCTCCTCCTCAGTGGGCAAAAAAGATTGTGTTCACTGCACCCCACACACAGCAAAATCGATGTGGACCACTGACACCTGCCTATCTCCAGCCTCTCCCTAAAAGGATTGATAAGATCGGTCACTGCAAACCCCCCCCCACACAGCAATATCGATTGTAGAACACACTGTCTGACCCTAAAAATCAGCAGCCTCTCCCTAAAAGGATTGATAAGATCGGTCACTGCAAACCCCACCCCACACAGCAATATCGATTGTAGAACACACTATCTGACCCTAAAAATCAGCAGCCTCTCCCTAAAAGGATTGATAAGATCGGTCACTGTAAAATCGATTGTAGAAAACTGACCCTAAAAATCAGCAGCCTATCCCTAAAATGCCCTACAACTCGCCCTGCCTAACACACTCCAACCTGTCCCTCAATTCTATGCGGACACAAATGAGTTTTGCCTGTCTGTCCCTAATCAGCAGCCAGCACGTATGATGTGTGCTCTGTCCCTGAACTACACAGCAGAATGACGCAGCGGCGCTCGGTCTCGAACTTAAAGACTTGGTCACATGCTTCAGATGGCCAATCGCAGCTACTAATACATTTGTAGGCATGGCTGGGATGGCTTAAGGCACACCAGTTAAACGCTTGTTGATTGGCTGTTGAAAGCCCGCCATGAAAAGCGCGCCAATGCATACAAAACCCGGAAATAAAACGACCGAACACGGATTTTTACCCGAATATACAGTAAAGTTTTCGGGTCAGTGTTCGGGTAACAAAAATCCAATTATTCGGTACGAACACGAATAATACAGTCCATGTTCGCTCAACCCTAGAAATAAACGATTCTCTTATGAAACATCAGCCTGCAAAACCTTGCGGCCAAAGGAAGCATCCGAAGATGCCAACAAATAAACCTTGTAGAATTTTGTAAAGGTGTGCACAGACGATCAAGTCGCTGTTTAACAAACTTGCACTACTGAGGCCTGTTGGCAAAAAGCCCAAGAGGCACTCAGCGCTCTAGTAGAATGAGCCTTCACAGGGAAAAGGAGGAACCTGACCCTTGAGTGAATAAGCCTGAACAACCGTCTGCCTGATCCATCTGGATATGTTAGCAGCCAACGCAGCCAAACCTTTTCAAGGTCGTTCAGTATGCACAAAGAGCGAGTCCAATCTCCTAAAAGACTCACCCTCTCCCCCTTTGCAGCTTCTGAAGATTTTCCAGTGAAAGAAAGACCCTTGCCAGAGCAGAAACGAGAGTCAGCCCCCGATAAGTGACCGGAACGGATGGCGTCAGAGCAGATTTTTTTTAAATTGATCCTCCACCCGATTTCCTGAAGGGTCTGAACCGTAATTGAGATGTTGCCTAACAGATCCGAATGAGAGTCTGCTCGCAACAGGAGATCGTCCAGATATCCCAAAATCGCAATTCCTTCTGACATAACAAGGCCAGCACCGGGGCCAGGACCTTGGTGAAAACTCTGGGAGTGGAGGCTAGACCAAAGGGTAACGCCACAAATTAAAAGTGCTCCTCTGCCACCGCAAAGCAGAGGAATCGTTGGTGTCCCTCGAAGATGGGGACGTCCAAATACGCATCTTTGAGATCGATGGAGGCCAGAAAATCCCCTTGATTCAAGGAAGCCACCACCGACCGAATGGACTCCATTCGAAACTTCTGCACCCACAAAGTAATTCAGAGCTTTGAGATTCAGGATAGGACGCACCTTGCCCTCCTTTCTGGGCACTGTGAACAGGTTTGAATAGAAACCTTGAAATCGTTCCTGTGGAGGAACCGGTACAATCACTCCCTGAGCAAAGAGATCCTGCACAGCCTCCCGGAGATCTTTCAAACGATCAGGAGACAGGTGTCAAAGTGCATTTTAGTCCCTCCAGAAGCTCTGAATGGCTTAACTGTTTCTTGCACCCCGGAGACACGAAAAAACTGTCTATGAGCGGTAAAGGAAGGCCCCCGCTTAGCACGGGGCACTTTACCTTTGGTGGATTGAGAAAGAAGAGTACTCTTCCCACCAGTCAGACCCTTGATCAACTCATCCAGCGAGTCGCCAAAAAAATCTCTCTCCCAGAAAAGCAAGATCTGTCAGGGCGTTCTTGAAAGCCTGGCCAGCCGACCAGCTCTTTAGCCAAACCAGCCAACACTCTGGCCAGCAGGGGAGTCACATCCAAGGACGCATCCAACAGGAACACCTGGGCCTGGGCTATCTGGTCCATAAGTTCCATCAGCTATGTCAGGATCCAAGCTCCCCTTCAGAACCTTCACCCATTCCGTAAACGTCTGTGATACTAAAACAGACAAAAAACGGTTTGAGAATAGAACCCGCCAAAACATGAAGATGGCGGGAAAGGGATTCCACCCGCCTGTTCACCGACTCCGTCAAAACCAGAAAATCTTCCACAGGCACTATAGTAGATTTGTTCAACATGGAAACAGGATGATCCACCTTGGGCGGTACCGACTGCCTCAGCAAAGGGATAAATGGATTTTTGTAAAATCTTACCGTAAAATCCTTTTCTTAGCTCATTGACAGACGTAGTCCTCGGTGATACACCACCTTCAGGTTATGTTGCCTCCACAGGAGCAGGACTAGACAGGAAATTAAAAAGCTCTGGCCACACCCTAGGGGCAGTCCCAGAGGGTATATCCTCTCTCTCTCTGCCTCAGCAAATCAGTTATGTGAAAAAGCAGTCTTTAGAGATTTTAACCCAACCCAACTCAAAAAAACAGAGGGGCGGGGACTACTTCTGTCAATGAGCTAAGAGAAAAGGATTTTACGGTAAGATTTTACAAAAATCCATTTTTCTCTAGCGCTCATTGACAGACGTAGTCCTCGGTGATACAGCACCTTCGTGACGTCCCAGAGCAGTATCACAAATGAAGGGTGGGAAAATGAAAATCAAATCCCAATCTAGAAGGCCCAACCGGTGCCAACTAGAAGTTTACAATGCTCATCCTTAATGATGAGACTCAACAAAAAAGAGAAAAAATCTTTTTTTTTTTTTTCAAACAGAAAAAAACCCTCGAGGTAGACCACCGGTCTCCTCAAATTGCGGCCTGCAAAACCTTGCGGCCAAATGAGGCATCCGCCGATGCCGTCACATCAATTTTATAGAATTTTGTAAAGGTATGTACCGACGACCAGGTGGCCGCCTTACATACCTGGACCACTGACGCCTGATGGCGAAAGGCCCAGGAAGTACTGAGCGCTCGAGTGGAGTGCGCCCTAACAGGGAACGGAGGACTCTGACCCTTAATAGAATAAGCCTGTACCACCGTTTGTCTAATCCATTTGGCAATGGTCGCGGCAGATGCAGGCAAACCCTTTTTGGGGCCATCCGTGATCACAAAAAGTGAATCTGTCTAACGGAATGATTCCGTAGCTTTCAGGTATACCCTGATTGCCCGAACCACATCTAAGGAATGCAACGCATGTTCCCGATGATGCTTGGGCTGAGGACACAAGGAAGGTAGTACAATCTCTTCATTCAGATGAAAATCTGAAACCACCTTAGGAAGAAAAGATGGCTTAGGATGAAGTACTACCTTATCCCTATGAATCACTAGGTATGGGGACTGGCATGATAATGCAGCCAGTTCTGACACCCTGCGAGCAGAAGTGATAGCCACCAAGAAGGCCACCTTCTGGGATAAAGTAAGCAAGGGAATCTCCCTGTTTTCAAAGGGAGGTTTCTGTAGAACCGACAAAACCAAATTAAGATCCCAGGGCGGTAAGGGCGCGCGGACTGGTGGAGCCAGGTGCCGCACCCCCTGGATGAAATTCCGCACCAAGGACTTGGTAGCTAAAGGCTTCTGAAAGAAGATTGCTAATGCCGAAACTTGACCCTTGATGGTGCTCAAGGCTAGCTTCTGCTCAACCCCTTGTTGCAAAAAAGGCCAATATTCGAGTCACCGAATAGGTACGTAGAGGAAATCCTAAAGATTCGCACCACGCAATATAAGTCTTCCATGTGTGATAATAGACCTTGCTGGAAGTCGCTTTCCTTGCTTTAATAAGGGTAGGAATGACTGAAGTAGACAAACCTCTGTCCTTCAGTACTTGGGTCTCGATGGCCAGGCCATTAAAACCAGCGACTGTAAAGCATGATGGTAAATTGGTCCTTGAGACCACAGACACTCCCTGAGACGAAGTTCCCACGGAACGTCTGCGACTAGCATGTCCAAGTCGGCCAGGCCGGCTTGAGGAGGCCAGCCTAGAATTTCTAGGACCACTGGCGCTGATAGAATCTGAACCAGGCGTCCCTAGAGGTATCTGGCCCCGACCATCCGAGAAAGTCTGGTCGTTTTCTGTTCCCACACATTTATCAGATACCTGATTGTTATCAGGAAGGGTGATCTTTTCTGGTTGAACCTCAGGGACCGAAGTCACCCGACTAGAGGCTACTTGGCCTATCTGGTCAACCAGATCCGATTCCTGTGAGGTATAGGGACTAATCTTAGGAAAAGGTAAAGGAAAAGATCTATTCAGGGAACGGTAACTACCGCTTCCTGTAGTACTTAAATGTTGGAAGGGAAGAATCGCACCGGTAGTAGTGGTTGAAGCTCGATCTAATGTCCTGAATACCGGTGAAAACGTCCCCCCACCCTGAAACCGGACCTTCAGGCTGTGTACTCCTTTGCTTCGGGTTTGGCTGGATTGGTCCTCTGCTTGTCCGACCAGCCCTTCTTGAACCCTCCTGGAGGAGTCTTGCCTTTCCCGCTAGTACCAGCCGGGCGCCCTTTATGGGCGGTAAAGAAAGGTCCTCGCTTGTTGCGAGGTCCCTTAGCTTTAGCAGCCTGTGGCAAAAAAGTGCTCTTGCCCCCAGTGGCATCCTTAATGATTTCATCTAGGTTGGCCCCAAATAGACGATTCCCCTGAAAAGGGAGATTTGTCAAGGTCTTTTTGGAACCTAGGTCAGCTGACCAGCATTTTAACCACAGCACACGTCTGAGGATCACCGCTGACATAGATGCATGCCCTAATAAGGGAGTAGTGTCCAAGGCTGCGTCACAGATAAACTGTAGCCCTTGTATAATCTGTTCCATCAAATCAGATGTCTCCTGGGGAATATCTTTTCCCCTAAGGTCTTGGCGTACCATTCTCGCCCATTCCGTAAGTGTCTGGGAAACTAGACCAATAACAATTACTGGTCTAAATGCTGACCCTATCAGAGAGAAGATGGTGCGGGACTCTGCTTCCATCTTTCGATCCACCGGATCCTTAAAGGACGAAGTGTCCTCCACTGGGATAACCGTGGCTTTATTCAGCCTGGAAATAGGTGGATCCACCACTGGTGGTACCGTCCATTTCTTAATGATGGATTCCTCAAACGGATAGCGTCTAGCAATACGCTTGGAAATAGTAAAGGTACGTTTAGAATGCTCCCATTCTCCTTTAATCTGATTACCGAAACACTTGGGTACAGAAAAAACCTTCACCGTTTTGATGGGCTTGTTAGTACCAAAAGGAATCTCTGTTTCAGTTGCCTCTGCCGGTAAAGCCTCAAGTTTTAAGGTTTCCTGCACTGCCATAACTAGTGCGTCCACCAAAGCTTCTTCCTGAATTATAGCGGGAGAAGAAGCGTCCTCCTCACTGTCTGAGGGGGCTTTACCTGAGACAACAGCCCTTCCAGAGGAACCTGCAACTGCAGTGACCATCTCTGAATCTGAGTCAGAGGTGTCAGATAGTATAGGGGTAGGCGGGGGTCGCTTCCTTGACCCCCGTCCCTGACAGGCCGCCTCCACCCGAGCCACCATAGACTCCAAAATTGCTGTAAATGACTCTACACTCTGTGCACCGGCGGGTCCCGTGGCCCCCTCGAGGGAAACAGGTGGGGGAATATGTGTGGCAGGGTCCATGATAATTCCAGTCACTTCCTGGATAATATAATTCAAAAATAAAAAACTTTTTTTTTTTTTTTTTTTCAGACCCCCAGCGCCACAAAAGCCCCTTAGTGTTACCTGCTAGGTATCCCTATCGATCGAGAGAGAGAGAGAGATAGACCCCCAGGCTCACCACTTGATGCTCAGAGTTTAACTGCAAAAGGTTACAGCGCTGTCTTGACAAACAGGAAGTCTTTTGGCTGGCTGCCCAGGAAGAAAGGAGGCGGCTCCGCCCCTCTGCACGCCTTCCGGCGCCTCCCCTAGCTCCACGAGGTGTTTGGATCACCTCAAACATGGCCGCCCCCATGCTGGAGACACGAGGCTACGCCAAAATGGCGGCTCGTGCGATCCAGCAAAAAAAATGGCGGCGGTCTGTACTGAATAGCGGTGTGCTGCAGGGCACACAACACTCTCTCTGAATGGGGATTTGGCGTGGTTGGCGGTACCGGCCCTGGCGGACCGCATGGCCATTCGGGAGGCCTGCTAATAGCTGGAGATCTGATTAGGAAGGCAGTCTACATGTCCGTGGCTTCTGACTGGTAGGTAGCTTATTCTTATCACCGTAAGATTCCCAGAATGCCACTGATTACAATCTTTTTAACATGTATACAATTAGATTGTTAGCTCCCAAACCAAGCCTCATGGCTTTTTGCACATAAAATCACACTCAAAGTAGGAGGATCTGTGTCATTTATAGGATAGAGAGGGACTCTATCTTACCATACAAAGAGGGGCCCGCGTTCACCACAAGACCCGTCAGGGGAAAAGGGGGAACATACTACTCACCATACCGGAACCAGGCGGGCACCAACTCCTGACAGTACCCCTCTCCACCGGGGTGGGAGGGCTGTCGACCGATATGGATGCCGTGACTCATGGTCTTTGGCGTTTCAGCGAGACGTTTAAATCGCGGGGTCAGTCCTTTAATGGGACTTTGTCGCGGCCGACCCAGCGCGGAGCTATGGCCTGCACGCGCTCGTAGGCTGAACTGGGGTGACCACCGGATCTCAACATCCAGCCCGTCGCCCAGTTCAGCTTTCTTGCTTGAAGATCTCACAGGAACACTGGAGAAAAAAAGCTGTCTAAAAAATCTTTTAAGAAAAAATCTTGCCAGGACCTAAGATCCCAGCAAGGTCTCTAGGTCCTTACTCCTAACTAGACAGAAAATAACTGATTTGCTGAGGCAGAGAGAGAGAGGATATACCCTCTGGGACTGCCCCTAGGGTGTGGCCAGAGCTTTTTAATTTCCTGTCTAGTCCTGCTCCTGTGGAGGCAACATAACCCGAAGGTGCTGTATCACCGAGGACTACGTCTGTCAATGAGCGCTAGAGAAAACGGTGTTTAAAATCGCTTAGGCACTACCAGCACGTGCTTGATGAGCCACCATTGGTCATTAACAATATCATGAAAATTTTTAGGACAAGGAAAAACCTTGGTTTTTGGGTCTTGCGGGAGCCAAAAGACACTCGTGTCCCCGCTGTCATGGGCGCATCTGACAATTTTAAAGTTTCCCTTACTGAAACAATCAGGGCTTCCACCAAAGCGCATTCCCGCACTGCAGCTGAAGACCGGTCCTCTTCACCATCTGACTGTGAGGACAGCGACCCCTCAGGTAAGGGGGCATTCATAGCAACCATATCAGGCTCTGAATCAGGGAACCCCACCAATGATGGAGAAGGCAGCGGCCCTTTTCGGCTAGTAACCTTTTTCATTACAAAATCAACCTTGGACTTCAGGCTTTCCAGGGCTGCTGAAATTGTGGCCACTGACCGTGAATCGGATGGTACGGGCGTCACACTAAGTGGGTCTGAGGGTGAATTTACTGCCTGGGACTCCATATTCAATGCAACCCAAAAAAGGAGTACTGTCACTTTAAAAACGCCGATCGCGGTTCCCACTGTCGATCGCCACGGTCTGCGGAGTCCCCCTTAAATATATACAGACAGCAGAGTGTGCAGGGATATGCCCACAAAGACCCCGGTACTGTACTTCCTTCAGAGGAGACCTCCTGAAATCGAAGCAAAGTGTGTGTGTGTGTGTGTGTGTGTGGTGGGGGGTGTGTTGTGTGTGTGTGTGTGTGTGTGTGTGGGGGGGGGGGGGGGGGTATGGCCAAATTGTAAGAAATATTTTTTTTAAAAAGTGTGTATGTATAGATTTAGCTAAAAATATATATAAATAAAGGAATACTACAACATTTCCGTTCAGCCTCTGTGGATGAATGTAACCAAAAAATAAAAAAAAATAAAAAAATCACTAAAAATGATTACTAAATAAGACTGCTACAGCGCTGTATTCATGCATGACTCACTCACCTTTTTAGTTGGTCTAGGTCAGTGATAGTGAACCTTGGAAACACCGGTGTTTTGTAACAACATTTCCCATGATGCTCACCTACACTGCAGAGTACATGAGCATTATGGGAAATTAGGGCAAAAACCTCTAGGGGGGTTAAGGATTGCCATCTCTGGCCTAGGTAAAACATTTCCAATACATTTTAGTTGTCTGTGTGCACCATTTTTAAAATAAAGTAAAATCCCTTTAAAATAAATTGCAAATGGCACATAGGCGTTCGTCCTGGACCAGAAATGACACCAAATTGGGTTGCACACATTCCAGGAAGTGGTCACAATCAACTGGCTAATCATGGTGAGGGCCACTTTCAGCCGTGAAAAAATGGCATTCATATGCAAAGTAAGTGTGGGGGGTGGGGGGGGGGTCTGTGCTTGTAATCAGAGCATTGATTACCAGTGCAGACCCTTGGGGGATGCCACTAGAGCCACCAAGGGTGCCCACGCATGGACCCCATGAAGCCAATCAGTGCTCAGGGAGCCTGTTAGTGCCCTCCTCATCAGTGCTGCCCATCATTACCATCAGTGCTGCCTACCAGTGCCAATCATTGCCCATCAGTACCACCTATCAATGCCCATCAATGCTGCATATCAGTGCCGCATATTAGTGTCTCATCAGTGCCTGAAAGTGCAGCTTCATCAATGCTCGTCAGTGCAACAAAAAACATATTGATTTACCAAAGTTTATTACATAAACAAAAACACATTTTTGGGGGGTCAAACATTTAGGTCTTCTTTTAGCCAATCAATAAAAAAAAAAAAAACCTTGCAGTGATCAAATACCACCAAAAGAAAGCTCTATTTATGTGAAAAAAAAGTCATAAATTTGGGTTAGGTACAGGGTTGCATGACCGCGCAATTGTCATTCAAAATGCAACAGCATAAAAAGCTGAAAATTGGCCTGGGCAGGAAGGGGGTGTAACTGCCCTGTAAGAAAGTGGTTGACTATTGAAACATGGGACTAAATATTCTAAGGGTAATCATGGCTCAATAGTTTAGTAGTTAAGTGCTCCCATCTATAAACACTGAGAGCATGAGTTCAAATCCCAAGTAGGCCATCACCTCCTTACATTTTACACAGCTGTAAATAAATACTGAAACTTGGCAAATGCATAATTGCACCCTGCACATATGCATGTCTGTTTCTTGAATATACATGACCATTGAAATGCAAATTTTAGGTGATGTAGCCAATGTATTACTATGTGGCAAAACAAATAATCACACACAACTGTGAACACACAGGGTGTTAGCATGGTTGGGCCTTGAACTCATGACCTATCAATCTTGGTCTAGGAGCATAGACCACTACACCAAAGTGCTGAACACAATCAGACATGCCTGAAAGCTTCAGATGAATAAAGAATGAAGATTGATAATTATGCTGGCCATACACACACAGAATTTCGGCCGCTTGCAGACTGAACGATTATTCGGCGGTCGAAAGCGAATTGGCCACTAACCGATAGAATAAACTCGTTTCAAGAATCGTTTTGATGAGCATAATGATCGTTCAATAACAATAAAAACATATATAATTTTATAGACCGATCGGCAAAGCGAAGGAAGTGACGTCTGAAACCCGGAAAGACAAACCCCCTATTCACCCATGTACGACCGGATGTTTGATTTGAGGTCGTGTAGGAGGAAACATACGTGGACAATCTTCCGGTTCACTGATATGTCAAAGCCATGCGCAGTACGATTCAGTATATTATTTTCGTTTCAATTATACCATAGACATATACACTTTCTTTGAAGCGATAAGAATTTTCGCTATGGATCCATCGACATTAGCCGGGCGCAGATTCGAAATCTTCGGTAAACTTGTGTTCACTAACGGCCCGATAATCTAACGATCTTTCCTTGCTGTGTAATAGTGATTCAGAATAGACCAATTTCTTTTTATGAAAAACACAAACGGAATTTGGGTAACTCCAAACCGAATTCACTATTTGGTTAACTCCAAACCCGAATTCACTATAGCACCAGTTGAAGGTTTAACTCCAGCAGCTTCACCTAATTAAAATGCTAAGGAGTTTAGGCTAGAGTTATTTTTGGAGAAGTGAGCAGCTCTACTCCAAACTTATAGTGAATTAGGCCCTCTGTGTCTAACAGGTGTCACTCCTTCACTAGAATTACCCTTATTGATGTGCGATAGGGTTTATAGTGAGAGACTGGCAACTTAAAGTTGAAATGACCACAGCATCTCCTGATTTAAAAAGGGAGCTGTGGAAATGGGTCTAGATGAAGCTTCTGGGTTACTTGTTCTCAGGGCTAAATGGAAAGATAGTAGTACCCTCATTAAGGGAAGGAGTACTATGACAAGCCAAAGAAACCACCTGGCTGCTATCAGGGATACTGCTGCTAAGCTCCCCAGGTAAAAAGTACACACCACTTTTGTTTTTCCCCATTTTACCACAACCACAGGGCTTGCTCATCTATCCTCATGAACACAGGGAAAGGAGGAAATCTTGCATTAACCCTGAGGCCTCTTCACCTGCCAGTTTGTTAATACAGGTGTAACAAAAATGCTTTGTATACAATCTAGACTAGTGGTCCTCAACTCCAGTCCTCGGGGCCCACTAACAGGCCAGATTTTAAGTATTACCTTGGGGAGATGAAGACTAGAATACTGCAATCAATGAGCAGCAAATGAGATCACCTGTGATGCAATTTAGTTATCTTGCAAACCTGGCCTGTTAGTGGGCCCGAGGACCGGAGTTGAGGACCACTGACAATCGATCCCTGCAATTACCACCGCTCTTAGAGGAGCTAGTGCTAGCTGCAATAGGGGGTGGTATGATAGAGACCTCCTGGGTCCCGACAGGGACTTCTGCAAGAGAAGAGAAAATTACCAACTGATCACTCTTCCTGCAATAATTAGAAACATAGGCTACAGTTCCTAGGGGGAAACATGGGGGTCACCAGGGCCTAAGGCAGACATCAGTACAACCCCCCCCCCCCTCCCTCTTAGACAAGGAAAAAAACGGCCTTACCAGGATCCGGTCTGCTTTTAGTAGTAGCCACCCGGAGCGACTTTTCCTCTTCCATGAGGCGAGCAGCGCCAGGCTTTGTTTCTTTGGCAGTCTTCCCGGTCTTCAGGGCCGAAAAGTCTGCCATCTCACCGCCAAGCGGTTTCAGCGTCTCCTCCAGGTACTCTCTTCCGTGTTGCGCTGCGCCTGCTCCGCCTCACAAAAAAGGAAGTTCCAGTCTCCAAAGCGAGGCTTGAGGCGCACGCTGCGGCGGGCTTTTTGAAATCCAAAGACGCAGAGATATCCTGGAAGTCTGGAGGAGACCTGTGCAGGGAATCAGGGCCGAGGCATGGAGGAACCAATAAGAGTAACGACTGCTTGCGGTTTGGGACAACCTGTAGGAAGCCAGAAGTATCACCAGAAGTAGCCCAATACCCTGGTGAAAATGTAACAGATGATAAAAAAAAAAAAGAAAAAGTGCCAAGTGAAGGATAAGGTAAGAAAGTGTGAAAGAAAAAAGGTGAGACAAGTATCCAATGAACAGAGAAATATCTGAAGGATAATAAAATAAAATGTAGAGGGAAAAGAGAAAAGTGACCAAGTGGGAGAATAGATGAGTAGAATGACTGCATAACCATCAGGAATACCTGTTGCCACCAACGATGTCCATGATACCAAGTATCTCAGAGTAAAGAAAAAATGCTAAGTGAGGTGTGGTCCTGAAAAAAGGGTGGGTGTATATATACACCCCCTCATGCTGAGCCCCAGGTGACTCCCAGCGTCACGCTAAGGCGCTCTGCACTGGGAGTGACGTCACTCAACAAGCGGCAAAAAGCCGCTCAGGTGTTTGGTGCCTCAACCCACATGCATTGAGACGCCGTTGGAACCCTACATGCTGGGAAGGTGGCGCCAAGAAATGACATCACAGAGCTGGCACGGGAAACGTGGTGCCGATGCGCTGCGGAGCAGTCCACCTCCTCCTCCAACGATAGCGCATCGCAGTTCCCAAGGATAGACGGCGGACCCAGCAGCCCAGGGCACACAGCACAGCCCAAAGAGAGCCAAGGCCCAAACAACAACATTGTAATGCTAGTAAAAAATGCAAAGATTTATTTAAGGGAACTCCAAGATCTACTTACCTTCATACTAATCAGTATTGTAATGTATTTGTACCATCTCATTTCATGCTATGTCTCATGACCCCCATTTGATGATGAAATGTTTTCCATTATGTCATTTGTGTTTTTCATGTACTCCAGGTGTTATATGCTGTGGCAGCTGCAATAAATTTTACTATATACTTCTTAACCACTTTAACTCCGGTCACTGTGCCTCTACTGCGGCACAGTGGCTCGTTATCGTCCAGCGACATAGACCTACGTCGCTGGACTCCTCCCCCTGTAGGCGCGTTCCCGCTGTTTTCATTCACAGTGGGAGTCGGGCCAGGGGATCGTCGGGGAATCTAGTTTGGAGATCCGCCCGCCTGTGTAAACAGAGCGGGCGGATCTCCTAAGTGACAGGGAGTGACAGATCGGAGTGTTCAGCATAGCTGAACATCCGATCTGTCCCTGACTCACTCAGTCACCTCCCCCCACCCACACGGCAGTAAGCACCAGGCATACATTAACCCCTCCCTCTCCAATAAAATTAACCCCTTCCCTGCCAGTGTCATTTTTACAGTAACAGTGCATATTTATAGCACTGATTACTGCAGTAATGTCACTGGTACCCCCAAAAGTGTCAAAAACGTCAGTCAAGGGTCCGATCTGTCCACCGCAATGTCGCAGTCCCGCAAAAAAAAAAAATTGCAGATCGCCGCCATTACTCGTTAAAAAAATAAACACCAAAAATGACAGAAATCTTTCCCTTAGTTAGTAAACGCTATAACTTTTTTTTTTTTTTCTCAAATATCAACTTTTTTATTCGGGAATTTACAAAAATATACATAGTTTTTTCAATATCTCATACTTTTCCAGCTTAATATATACAGTATAACATCTTCTTTTGCTATTACATTAAATTCCCTTCTTTTTCCTCTTTCCCTTCCCTCCCCCCCTAAAAAGTAAAAAAAAAAAAAAAAATTATTTATAATCTTGCTAACAGAGATGGGGTCATTCCTTGGTTTTATTTTACAAATATTGTTTCCCTTCTTCAGAGCTTATGAAATCGTTCCATAATTTCCAGGTTTTCTCATATTTTTCTTGCCTATTTTGTGTCGTGGCGATTAATTCTTCTAATCTCCTATTATCTTCAATCCTATTTATCCACTCAGTTACCGATGGAGGTTGTATTTTTTTCCAACAACCCGGAATGCCTGCCTTGGCCGCATTTATCAGGTGTGGGATCACTCATCTTTCATATTTAATTGCTGGTATATCCGATATATTTAATAAGAAAAAGGTCGGGCTCTCTTCTATTTCATATTCCACGACTTTCTGAACTATAGATTTCACTCCCGCACAATATGTTTTTATCTTAGAACAGGTCCAGAAGATATGATACAGTGTGCCCACTTCTTTTCCACATCTCCAGCATTGATTAGATTGATTTGGGTACCACTTTTGTAATTTTTTGAGCGTGATGTACCATCTTGTTATAAGCTTATAATTCATCTCTTGTGTTCTGGTACATCTAGCTGGGCCAAAGGTACACCTCAATATCCTCTGGATCTGTTCCTTTGTCAAGGTGCAGTTCAAATCTGCCTCCCACTCTCTCACCCAAGGCAGTTCCGGTTGTTCCTCTGGGTTTGTCAGTATACCATATGCGATCGATAGAGTGCGTAGTAGGGTCCCTGGCTTTACGCAAGCCTGCTCAAATCTCGTTAGTACTCTATCGAAATCTTCTGGTTTCGGTATGGATATCAGATAATGATGTAATTGGATTGCCTGCCAAAATGGCATATTATATGGTCCTTCCTCCTCCATCAATTTGGTCACTGAGGGCCACTTTTTTTGTATTAAGAATGAAGACGCCTGTTCCTGTTCTTTTCCCCTTAATATTGTGAACTGTCTATTATCTAGTCCCGGGGGGGAACTGAGGGTTGCCTAGTATAGGAAATAAGGGGGATCTGTCCGTTGTCAATTTAGGGTATATGTTTGGTCTTGTACAAATACGTAGTGTGTTTCCTATTATTAAATGGTGTTTTAGATTTTTGGGCAAATCTCGGTAGCACCATATAGCTCTTTTCAAATTTACCTCTGTTTGTGCTTGTTCCAATTCTACCCACAATTTAGACTCCGAATGGCGCCACCAGTCCAAGATCCTACTTACATGTGTAGCCTGGTAGTATGCTCGTATATCTGGGAATGCTAAGCCCCCCTTTTTTTTTTTGGTAAGGTCAGAATTTCCCTTGCTATACGTGCTTTTTTGTGTGACCAAATATACTTCATGAATAACGAATGTATCGCCTTAAAGAATCTGTTTGGTATCTTGACTGGCAATGCTCGAAAGAGGTATAACAATTTTGGCAATACAATCATCTTCAACAAGTTGCATTTACCAAACCATGACTCCATCCCTCCGTGCCATTGTTCTAGAAGTCTCTTAGTCGTTGCTATCAGGGGCAAGAAGTTGAGATCATAAACTTGTGTTAATTTTGCTGGTATATATGTCCCCAAGTATCTCACTGCCGTCTCGTTCCACTTGAAGCCAAAGCTGTGTTTCAATATTTGTATTTGGTTCGAAGACATCCCCACTCCCATTGCCTCTGACTTCCCAAAGTTAATTTTCAGGTTCGATACGGCTCCCTATCTTTTGAATTCTTGTATCAGATTCGGCAGTGAGATACCTGGGTTAGACAATGAAAACAACATATAGTCTGCGTAGGCGGCTATTTTGTATTGTTTTTCCTTTATTCTCACTCCCTCAATGTCTGGATTCAGGCGGACTCTGCAAAGGAAGGATTCCAATGTCAAGGCAAAAAGAAGGGGTGACAATGGGCACCCCTGCCTTGTGCCGTTCTTTATTGGAAACACGTCTGATATTATCCCATTGGCTTTCACTCTAGCTATTGGGTTTGTTATATACTCTGGTTATCTTATCTAGCATCGAGTTTCCCAGCCCAATATATTTGAGCACCGCAAACAGGAAGGGCCATCCGACCCTGTCAAATGCCTTCTCTGCATCCGTGCTCAGCACCACACACAGGGTCTTCCTCTCATTTACTATTTGAATCAGGTTGAGTATTCTTGTGGTATTATCTTTTGCTTCTCTTGATGGCATAAAGCCTACCTGGTCTAGATGTATTAATTTTGGCAAAATTCTTGACAGTCTGTCTGCTAACACCTTGGTGAATATCTTCAGATCCACATTCAATAAAGATATTGGTCTATAGCTGCCACAGGCAGCTGGGTCTTTACCTTCTTTTAATATTAATGAGATGTGTGCCGTAAGTGTATCCCTATTTAGTGTCCCGTCTAGTTCTGTCGCATTATACAACTTTACCATGTATGGGCCTAAAGTATGGAACAGTAGCTGGTAATATTGTGTTGTTAAGCCATCCGGTCCTGGCGCTTTCCCTGGCTTCATTGACCTTATTGCTTGTTGTACCTCCTCTATAGTAATTTCCTCTTCTAAAAATTCTTGTTCTTCCTCTGACAATTTAGGTAAGTGAGACTGATTTAAATACCTTTTAATTTCCAGTTGTGTAGGTGTCTCCACTTTTAAATTGTATAGTGAGGCATAATATTTCTCAAATGTTTCCGTTATTTGTATTGGTAAGGTTTTCTTAATCCCTTCTGCTGTTACAATATGAGGTATACATGATCTCAACTTCTGCCCCTGGACCGTCTTAGCGAGTAATTTTCCACATTTATTTCCCGCTTCATAATTTAATTTACGGCACCTCTGCATATCTGCCTTAGCCTTATATTGTAGCAAGTCTGTAATCTGCTTTCTGGTCGTCACTAAGTCTGTCCATATTGTTCCTGAAGGAGATTGTTTGTGTTTTGTTTCCAATACCCTCAGTCTGTCTAATAATTTCCCCATTTGTTTATTTCTTTCCCTTTTTATACGTGCCCCGTGCTTGATGAGGATCCCTCTAATTACTGCCTTATGGGCCTCCCAGAGGGTGCCCATCTTGCAGTCAATTTGGTCATTAATCTCAAAATAAGCTTTTAGCTCTTGTGTTCCTTCCCTTAGTATTTCTTCCTTTTGCAATAAAGCTCTCGTTAAGCCTCCAGCATTGTCTTTTCTGTTAAGCTATATACTATTGTTATAGGTGCATGGTCTGACCAGGTGATACTGTTAATGTCTGATTTTTTCACTGCCTGCAGCTGAGCGTGAGGCATTACAAAATAATCAATTCTCGAATAATTCTTATGTGGTTTCGAGTAAAACGTATAGTCTTTTCTAGAGGGGTGCTGTAACCTCCACACATCAATCAACTGGAATTTATATAGTGCCTTTGATATACGTCTGCTCATTCCCGTGGAGAGTGCCGAGGTCCTAGAGGAGGTATCTACTGCCGGCATCGGTGGTACGTTAAAGTCCCCTCCTAATATCAACTGGCCCTCTGAGAAGCTCATGAGACTGGCTAGAGTCCTCGATATAAACCCATCCTGTCGTCTATTAGGCGCGTACAATGTTGCTAACGTTACCCGATTTTCACCTATCTGCCCTTTTACAAATAGAAATCTTCCTTCTGGGTCTAGTCTACTATCCTGGAGGGTCCATGGGACGTCTTTTGCTATCAATATCGATACTCCACGTGATTTGGCATGCAAATTCGTAGAGTGATATGTATATGGGAAAAATCTGTTTTTGAGGTAAAGTATTTTATCTGTCCTGAAATGCGTCTCTTGTATTAGTGCTATACTAACTTTATGCTGTTTCAATTCCTTTAATAGTATATGTCTTTTTTCTGGCACATTTAGCCCTTTAACATTGTAAGAGGTGATTTTTACATCCTCCATCTCTGTTTGCGCAGGAAAAAGGAAAAAAAAAAAACCCCAACTAGTTGACGACCAAGAGGTTCCGGTCCCTAAAGGGTTCCGATTCCTCCCCCCGTCAAACTGGATAGTTATTCTATCCTTATCTCACACGGCGTTGCTGAATGCAACTTGTGTGGATTTTTTCCCTAAATAGGGGCCTACCCCGGCGTGACCCTCCGCTGCCTTCTTGCACCTCCAACTTATTCAATTTTAATATAAAAAGGAGAGAAAAATAAAATCCTACCGGTACCTTTATTCTAATCCTTCTCCCACCCTCCCCCCCCACCCCGAGGGGGAATGGGATGGGGGGAAAGTGGGAGAGATACAGCCCAACAAAGAGAGGGGGAGAGGAGAGAGAGAGAACCACCCATTTCCCCCCTGCCCCCCCCCATCCCATCCTCAGCCCCGTAGGTATTTGCAGAGGGTAGGTAGGTACTACATTTTCCCTATCTTATGCTTACAATGCTACCATTCTCTTGTATAATTTCGTATAGCATTATATCTTGATAAACATAGAATATTCTTATCCCCGAATTTCCTAAAAAGAAGAGCAAATATAAACAAAAAATCACTCGTGACAATATCTAAACCAGGGAGGGAAAAAAAATTACCTCTCTTTAAATTATTAAAGTGATTACTTAATAAAACCTAATAGTAAAGTTATGGGATAATATGTGCATGGGGGGAGGAGAAAGAGAAGAAAAAAAATAAATAAATAAAATTCTCATGTGCTTAATTTGAAGGGGAGGTTCCCAAAAAAAGGGTATTCCTCCCAAGTGTGTAAAAAAAAAAAAGGGGGGGGGGGGAAATAGTGTTAAAGAGCTGAAAAAACTCTTGTGGGTGTTTTCAAATATAAGAGAGAGGGAAAAAAAAAAGTCCTCTCATTAAATTGCCAAAATAGATTACTTAATAGTGAGGGGGTGCATTGTGTATGGTAAAAAAAAAAAAAAAAAAAGGGGGAAAAAAAGGTAAAAAAAGGGGGGAAACCCTTTCTTCGCCAAAATGTATCTAAGATATGCTAACAGTTAGGAAAGTCTCTCCTCTGCCATATTTCTTCCAGGATTGTTCATCTCTCTCTTATCACTTCTTCTTCTAGTGTGTCAGTCCCTTTCTTTTGTTGCTGGGGATACTCAGAAACTCCTTCCCTAGGTATACGACTCATCCAGTTGGTAGCCTGTCTGTCTCTATAAATTGAAAGAATGCAGCTCTGTCCTGGTAGGTTCTAAGATTGAAGTATCTACCATTTCTATGAAACGTTACATAGAAGGGGAATCCCCATCTGTACGTGCACCCCGCTTTTCTAGCCAAATCCAATAATGGTCTCAGGATCGCCCTTGTCCGCAATGTTCCTCTGGATATATCTGAGTATATCTTTACTGGTACCCCTTCCATTGTTATATCTTGGGCTTCCCAGGATAATCTCAAGATCATCTCTTTATGCGTATAATGGTGTAATTTGCAAATCCCGTCTCTAGGTCTCTTTTCTTCTTTACTTCTAGGGCCGCTGGTTCTATGGATCCTCTCTATTTCAAGGTTCCCTGGGTATTTGTCTTTTAAAACCTGTTTAAAGATCTCCTTCGCCGCCTCGGTTAGTTTTTCATTACTAATAGTTTCAGCTATACCTCGTAGTCGCAGATTACTACGACGACTTCTATTTTCTATATCCTCCAACTGTAGTTGTATTGCGTCCTCTATTTCTTTTTGGGTGTCTTGTTTTGACTCTAAAGCTAGCAATCTTTCTTTTATCGAGTTAATGGCTGTCTCATCTTTTACTAGGCGGGCTGTGATGTCTTGTATATCTTTTTTTACCTCTTGTATTTCTTGCTGGTGTTTTTCCTCTATCCTGCTAATCATTTGTTCAATGTCCGCTTTTGTCGGTAGTGCCTGTAACATGGCTTTGAGTTCAGAATTCTGTGTAGCGGTCTGTGTGAGTATACAAGATATCGGGGTCTCTCTTTGGCTGCTCATTATACTATTAGCCTCTCCTTCTATAGAGGAGGTGGTTTCCAGTGAATTTGGTATATCACTGGCTTCTGGACTTGTAAATGTCAGTTTTACACCTTTGGAGGGTTTCTGGCTGTTAGTGAAAAAAACGGTCAATTTCTCCTTCCGCTTTATTTACCTGTGCTTTTCCTGTTTTTCCTGCACTCTTCCTTCCTTTCCGTCTTTTAGTAAGTGTCATCCTCCTCTCTTATCCCTTAAAGAGCCGAGGCTTTTCCTCTCTGAAAATAATTCAGAGAATTAAGCTTCCTTCTCCTCTATTGGGTGAGCTTCAGTCTATTTCCTTTCAGTTAGCCCGGTCTAATAGTTATGGCCTTCACCTACTGTCTCTTGTCTTTTTACTCTGGTCGCATGTTTCTTTATATCACCCGTTTGCTTTTATGGACTGTTAAAGTAGATAGCCCCCTCTCCACCTTCCAGCTTTTTATGCACTTTCCTGGTAGTTCAGCTCCCTTTACCAAACTACCTTCTCTTTATAATTTTTGGCAGTCTCTTATTCTCCCTTTAGTCCACACATATAAAGCATTTGGATAATGTGCATCATTTCATGTTAATCACGGCTTTAAATATGCTCTGCGGTACTCACAGATATTTGGTAGAGCCAGAGAGGGTAGCGGGCTATCCGTCTTGGTGCACCATGCTGTAGTGGATAGGGCTATCGCCTCCTTCCCGGTCCTAGGTGTCTGGTCCTGGTCCGTGTAGTGTTTGCCTGTCCCTGTGTCGGAGGTGTGAGTGCTCGGTGCTACAGATGACCCACTCCTTCACCTGCCGCCTTCCCTTCGGTATTTGTTTCTCTTACCTCTCCTCACAGTGCTCCGTGTCTCCTCAGCGTCGCTGGAGCTGACAGTGAGGGTGCCGCCCCCTTCTTCCCGGACCGCGGCTGTCAACCCCCGGTCGGTGCCGCTGTGTAGAGGCTTCTCCGCTTCCACTCTGTCCCTCCTTCAGCGGTATGGGAGCTTGGAGCCGGCGGTGGCACACTCCTCCACCCGTAGTCTTCCTCCGTATGGCTCCCGGCTCCCTCGTGTCTCTCCTCGGCGTCTCCTGTTCCTCAAGCGTCGGAGGTGCAGCCGGCTGCAGAGAGAGTCACAGAGCGCGCCTTCACATGGCCGCTTCCGGGTACGCCCCTCTGTAAACGCAATAACTTTTGCGCAAACCAATCAAAATACGCTTATTGTGATTTTTTTACCAATCATAGGTAGCAGAAAACAAATTGGCCAAAAATTTTTAAAAAATTTAATTTAATTTTTTGGGGGGGAATTTCATATAAAAAAAATGTTAAAAATATTGTTATTTTTTCAAAGTAAACGCTCTTTTTTTGTTTATAGCGCAAAAAGTAAAAATCGCACAGGTGATCAAATACCACCAAAAGAAAGCTCTGTTTGTGGGAAAAAAAGGACTTAAATTTTGTTTGGGTACGGCGTCGCACGACCGCGCAATTGTCAGTTAACCTCGCACAGCGCCGAATCGCAAAAAGTGGCCTGGACATAAGACAGCAAAATCCTCCGGTGGTAAAATGATTAAACCCTCGGCCTCATTTATGCACAGATCCTCAATTAAAGTCCCAACTTTTTCTTTTTTTCATATAACCAGGAATGGAGACCATATTTTTTTATGTGCCTCATATAAAGTCCCAATACCATCCCCTTTATGTACCCAAACAGGGATGGAGGAGCTTTGCTTTTTGAGGTTTTCCTTTATATGGCCTTGAACCATATTTAGGTTAATGCCCGCTATATGGGGTCAGGTGACACCCTTTTCTAGCATTATTTTTTATTACTGTTTGCTGGCCCCTTAGGTCCATTCCTCCTTTTGGAGTTCCCTTATAATAATCTTTGCATTTTTTACTAGCATTATAATGTTGTTGTTTGGGCAATGGCTCTCTTTGGGCTGTGCTGTGTGCCCTGGGCTGCTGGGTTCGCCGTCTATCCTTGGTAACTGCGATGCGCTCCGGAGGTCCTCCCCCTCCCGTCTATAGTTGGAGGAGGAGGTGGACTGCTCCGCAGCGCATCTGCGCCACGTTTCCCGCGCCGGCTCTGTGACGTCATTTATTGGCGCCACTTTCCCGGCGTGTAGGGTTCCAACGGCTTCTCGATGCATGTGGGTTGAGGCACCAAACACCTGAGTGGCTTTTTTCCACTCGGTGAGTGACGTCACTCCCTGTGCAGATCACCTTTGTGTGACGCTGGGAGTCACCTGGGACTCAGCGTGAGGGGGTGTATATATGCCCCCATCGTTTTTTCAGGACCACATCTCACTCAGCATTTTTTCTTTACTCTGAGATTCTTGGTATCATGGACATCATTGGTGGCAAAAGGTAATCCTGATGGTTATGCAGCCATTATACTCATCTAATCTCCCACTTGGTCACTTTTCTCTTTTCCCCTCTACATTTTATTTTATTATTATCCTTCAGGTATTTCTCGGTTCATTGGATACTTGTCTTACCTGGTTTCTTTCACACTTTTTCCTTATCTTTTTACTTGGCCCTTTTTTTTTTATTATCTGTTACATTTTCACCAGTATATTGGGCAATTTCTGGTGATACTTCTGCACACTAGGTATGGTCTCTCTTTTCATTTTTTCACTTCCCCATTTTTGATACTTCTCACCATTCACACTTTCTTGGCACACCATTATATGGATACATTCAAATATATAATATAGATCAAAAATAATATATATTGTGGAGGTCACCGAGGTTGGGTCCTGGACGGGTGTTACATAGCACCAATATTTGAGCCATGGGTCCTTAAGGGAAGTATGGGGTTCACAGGAAGGCAAGGGTTACGCTGTCTCCCAGAGAGGCCAGCTCTTAAAGACAGGAAGTAGTGTCAGTGGGTGTGGGGAGTAGGAGCTGGATATTCACCTGGGAGACTGAGCTGCGGAAACAAGTGCATTTGTGTACTGCATGATGGCTGGAGACAAGCTGCTGCCTGGGACTGCTTACCTAGGGTAAGCCCCTGCCAAAAGCCGGTATTGTACTGTAATTACCATTTATGCTTAAGTTAAGCGGACTTTTAAGTTATTCCTGTTTTCTTAACGGTTTGCGGCTGGAAGCCTTAGTTCTGTTATGGAAGAAAATAAACCACTTCTTGTTTAAGTTTACCTGGCTTGTGCACGTGATCCCTTGGAGCTATCACCCCAAATATCACAACTGGTGTTTCGGATGCGGGGGCAGTTTATTTAAACCTGAAATAGCCGATTTGAAAAGTGACATTTAAAGAGACAGTGTACCCATTTGCATGTCTTGGGTGAAGTCTTTGTTTACAGCAGGAAAAGACATGCAGGAAGTTATCAAGGCGCTAATGAAAGCCACTGTGTCCCAGAAGCAAGCCTCCATAGAAGCAAACCATCGCCATGAGGAGGCTATAGCAGCTCAGCAGGAGACCACCCACTTGATGGTCACACATTTTACAGCCCAGCAGGAAGCTACACAAACACAGGTGGCTGCCTTAAAGGAGGCAGTGCAGCATCTTGCTCAAGGACGAGAGCAAGTAGCTGTTGGCCCTGGCAACCAAATAGCCATGAGAGCCAGCCATGTTTTACAGAAACTGACTCCAAATGAGGATGTTGAAGCCTTTCTGTTTATTTTTGAAAGGATAGCTGAGCGATAGGGGTGGCCCCGTGACCAATGGGCTGGCATTATTGCCCCCTTCCTTACCGGTGACCCGCAAAATGCTGACTTTGATCTTCTGACGGAACACATCAAAGACTATGAGCGGCTGAAGGCTGAGATCCTGGCCTGCCTAGGGGTGACTACAGCTGTTAGGGCCCGAAGGGTGCACCGCTGGAGGTACCAACCTGACTGCCCACTGAGGTCTCGGATGCATGAACTAGTGCAGCTGGTCAAAAAATGGCTGCAGCCAGAAACATTGTCTGGCCCACAAATGCTGGAACGGGTGGTAAAGGACAGGTACCTGTGGTCCCTGCCGGATGACCTTCAACGCTGGGTAAGCCATGGAGAACCTGCAACAGTTGACCAGTTGGTGGAGTTGGTTGAAAGGTATACCGTGGTGGAGGATCTGCTCGGCCCTGCCAAGCATCAGGAACCCACATCAAGGGCAGGAAGGCCAGCTGCAGCATCCAGGAGGGGAGCCCTACCAGACCCTGGAACCTGCATCCCTGCCTCAGTTTCACCAGATACACGGAGATCAGCCACTGGCAACTGAATGGGAGGCATACAGTGTTGGCGTTGTCGATCCTGGGGCCATACCCGGGCGCAGTCTTCTATGCCCAACTAGCATGATTCACCCATCTCAATCTAACAGCAGGACAGTTTGAATGCGAGATTTGGGTGAACCACCTTCCTGCCAAGGCATTACTGGACTCCGGGAGTATGGCGACACTGGTCCACGCCACAGTGATCAGGAGACTTTGCCCTGTGAGCAAGACTCTTCGGGTAGTATGTATCCATGGAGATACCAGGGAGTACCCCTTGGTACCTTGTGACTGTTTCTTATGGCTGCACCTCAGTGACACAGGAAGTAGGGGTGGTAAACAGCTTAATCCACGATATCGTAGTGGGGCGGGATTGTCCACTATTTCTTGAACTATGGAACCAGGTGCAGAGTGGACTCCCTGGACGGCCAAAAGAACTAGAGACTCTGGGGCCTGAAGGGCCAAAGTCTCAGGGGTCCGGTCCAGAACTGCCCACAACACACCCCGTTAGCGTTGAAACACCTAGGGGGGTAGTGGTATACTAGAAAATGCTGGTTATAATAAAAAAATCGGCGCTCAATTCCAAGTGGATAATAAGTAAAATAACATTGTGTATAGGTGAAAAAATGTATGCAAACACAGATATATAAATGATGAAAGTGCAATGTGACGATAGATCCCAATCGTGTGCAAAAATAAATAATAATAATGTACAGTCATAAAACTGTAAATTAATGCAAATATTCAATAAAGTGCTGCTAGTGCATAGCTCACTGATCACTTTACCTTTGGAATAATATTTATTTGCAAATAATATAGATTTGCATTCATTTACAGTTTTATGACTGTACATTATTATTATTTATTATTGCACCCGCTTGGGATCTATCGTCACATTGCACTTTCATCATATTTATATATCTGTGTCTGAATACATTTTTTCACGTATACACTGAATGTTATTTTACTCATTATACACTTTGAATTGAGTGCAGATTCTTTATTATATTCATCTCTGTACTGTATGTGGTGACATTACTTATATTGGCAGCTTCATTCCCTACCACCATTGGGTGGATGCGTTTTTTTTTTGTCCTCTATTTTCTCTGTATTTTACTCATACTTCACTTTTATATTTCCTATACTCCATTGGTAGCACGTTAGGCCCCCTTTCATTCTTGTTAGAAAATGTTGATGTTATTGAAGACATTAATGTTTCAGGTCTCAAGCCCGAGTTGACCCCTGAGGGGGGGGGGGGGAACTCAGTGGCAGAGCCAGAGGGCTAGCTGGGGTGGCAATTGCCACCCCTGTTGCCACCCCGCTGAAAACAATTTGCCATGGCCGCCACCGCTGTGTCTGCTGCTCTCTGCCCCTCAGCTCCCGAATCCAATCCTGTCTGCGCCGCCCACTGTAGACTGGTGGGGGAGGCATGCGGTGCGGAGACTGAGAGGGACTGTCTGGGGGAGGGACTAGCCTGCAGCGCAGGAGAGAACCAGGCAGTGAGCAATCAAAGAAGCCGGCGCGGAGGAGTCCCCGGACCTCACCTCACCCTGGCCTGCTGTAAGGGGGGGATCTATATGGGGGACGGGACCTCACCTCACCCTGGCATGCTTTAAGGGGGGATCTATAGGGATCTATATGGGGGACGGAACCTCACCTTACCTTGGCCTACTGTACGGGGGAGGTCTATATGGGGGACAGGACCTCACCTCACCCTGGTCTAATAAACAAACTTTAATTTAATCTATATACGTTTTGTGAAAAATAACTTATTTTTAGTGTAATTGAACACTTTGTATATTGACCCCCCCAAAATAATACCTTGCCACCCCTGTTTTATAAGTCTAGCTCCGCCACTGGGGAGACTCTCTGTTACAGGCCATGCTGGGGGGGGGGGGATGAGGAGGAACTCTCCCCACTGCAGATTCCCCTTGAAAATAGGGAGTGTTTTGGCGCTCTCAGGTGGTGCTGTCAATGGGGTGGTTGCAAAATGCGGACAGGTTTCAGGGTAAAAAAAAAAAAAAAGAAGCACCAACACATGGGAGATATAACATTAAGAGCCTGGGCACAAGGAGGGGATTTAAAGTCCGTGTGCAAGTTCCTAGACAGACAGTGATGGTGTGCACTCTTCAAATCCAGAGGGGAGGGGGGAGAAAGAGAAATTCGAGGTTGACCCTGGGATGGATGGATGGAGGGAGGGGTTGTCACTCAGGGCAGCTGACCGGAGGAGTGAAGCAGCTCTGTATCAGAAATATAGGAGAGAGGAAAGCGCCTCTTGAGTGTTGTAAACGATTTAATGACAAAAATGATAGTAGTGACTCACATTAAGGTACTCGTTAGCAGACATCCAGCCTCCGGAGCACAACGCCACACACGATAACGAGTACCTTAATGGGAGTCACTACTATCATTTTGGTCATTAAATAGTTTACAACACTCAAGAGGCACTTTCGTCTCTTCTATATATACTGCAGATTCCCCTTGGAGAGGGTGAAGGGGAGGTTTTCCCCAGACCTGGACATATCCAAGGGGGCATTTAGCTCAACTCAGTTACAGGATCCCTCTTTAGTCAATGCCCAAGAACAGATTTCAGTGGTGAATGGAGTCCCACAAATACGGGGGGCAGAACAAAGGTTTCCGCATTTTGCGTTAATTGGGGATTTGCTCTATCTAGTAACTGAAAGCCGAGGGGAAATTATTGAACAATTGCTGGTTCCCCAGTCATATCGGTGAAGGCTCCTCGATTTAGCCCAAAATGATGCATTAGGCGGACACCTGGGGGTGGAGAAAACAGAGGCCAGAATAACTGAGTGTTTTTACTGGCCAGGCGTGAAGGTAAAAAAATTTACTGTGCTTCCTGCCCCACTTGTCAGTTAATGGCCCCAGTGTCACACTATAGGAACCCCTTAGTTCCCTTGCCTACAGTCAGGCCCATAAATATTGGGACATGGACACAATTCTAATCTTTTTGGCTCTATACACCACTACAATGGATTTAAAATGAAACAAACAAGAGGTGCTTTAACTGCAGACTTTCAGCTTTAATTTGAGGGTTTTTACATCCAAATCAGGTGAACGGTGTAGGAATTACAACAGTTTGTATATGTGCCTCCCACTTTTTAAGGGACCAAAAGTAATGGGACAATTGGCTGCTCAGCCGTTCCATGGCCAGGTGTGTGTTATTCCCTCATTATCCCATTTACAAGGAGCAGATAAAAGGTCCAGAGTTCATTTCAAGTGTGCTATTTGCATTTGGAAGCTGTTGCTGTCAACTCTCAATAGGAGATCCAAAGAGCTGTCACTATCAGTGAAGCAAGCCATCATTAGGCTGAAAAACCAAACAAACCCATCAGAGAGATAGCAAAAACATTAGGTGTGGCCAAATCAACTGTTTGGAACATCCTTAAAAACAAAGAACGCACCGGTGAGCTCAGCAACAGTTGGCCAGATCAAGAACACTCTCCAGGGGGTAGGTGTATGTGTGTCAAAGTCAGCAATCAAGAGAAGACCAGAGTGAATACAGAGAGTTCACCACAAGATGTAAACCGTTGGTGAGCCTCAAAAACAGGAAGGCCAGATTAGAGTTTGCCAAACAACATCTAAAAAAGCCTTCACAGCTCTGGAACAACATCCTATGGACAGATGAGACCAAGATCAACTTGTACCAGAGTGATGGGAAGAGAAGAGTATGGAGAAGGAAAGGAACTGCTCATGAACCAAAGCATACCACCTCATCAGTGAAGCATGGTGGTGGTAGTGTCATGGCGTGGGCATGTATGGCTGCCAATGGAACTGGTTCTCTTGTATTTATTGATGATGTGACTGATGACAAAAGCAGCAGGAGGAATTCTGAAGTGTTTCGGGGAATATTATCTGCTGATATTCAGCCAAATGCTTCAGAACTCATTGGACGGCGCTTCACAGTGCAGATGGACAATGACCCGAAGCATACTGCGAAAGCAACCAAATAGTTTTTTAAGGGAAAGAAGTGGAATGTTATGCAATGGCCAAGTCAATCACCTGACCTGAATCCGATTGAGCATGCATTTCACTTGCTGAAGACAAAACTGAAGGGAAAATGCCCCAAAAACAAGCAGGAACTGAAGACAGTTGCAGTAGAGGCCTGGCAGAGCATCACCAGGGATGAAACCCAGCATCTGGTGTGTCTTTGCGTTCCAGACTTCAGGCTGTAATTGACTGCAAAGGATTTGCAACCAAGTGTTAAAAAGTGAAAGTTTGATTTATGATTGTTAATCTGTCCCATTACTTTTGGTCCCTTAAAAAGTGGGAGGCACATATACAAACTGTTGTAATTCCTACACCGTTCACCTGATTTGGATGTAAATACCCTCAAGTTAAAGTTGAAAGTCTGCAGTTAAAGCACATCTTGTATGTTTCATTTCAAATCCATTGTGGTGGTGTATAGAGCCAAAAAGATTAGAATTGTGTCAATGTCCCAATATTTATGGACCTGACTGTATATTTGAGGTGCCATTTGAGCGGATTGCTATGGACCTGGTTGAGCCTTTAGTAAAATCTGCGAGGGGACACCAATATATATTAGTAGTATTAGACTACGCAACCAGGTATCCGGTGGCAGTCCCATTACAGAAAACAACCTTTTCTTCCAGTAACCTGTCGGAAGCTGTGTGTGGGAGCCGGAAGCTGTGTGTTATCCGAGCACATCGCAGCGAGGGGAGCTGTGTGTGTGTGTGGGGAGGAGGAGTGTGCAGGGAAGCGGCACTAAGAAGCCAGAAGCTGGGGACCGGGTGCAGGAACCTCGGAGGGAGACCGGGCGACCGAGGAGACAGAGCGGCGACGGCGGAGATAAGGACCTGACCTGACAGGACCCAGAGACAGGGGACGTAAGTAGGGAACAGTGGATCAGCAGGCAGGGGGGGAGGGCTGGTGGGGGGACTACAAGTACAAAACTACAAACAATACAGGTTACTAAGAGGCTACTATAGACTAAGAGAGGTAGCTGTGGATAGATCTGCGCTGAGCTGATCTATCTGCTCACTCTAAAACAGGGATACCTGCGACTTGGAGTTACCGAGCGTCTGGGTGTGCATTGCGACTGGGAGTAACCGTGTTATAGTAAGTACACTGTGGTTAGGAGTTTTTTGAGATTTAGTACCTTGTGACTGGGACCAGAAGCAACCGGGTGACTAGGAGTAACCTACTGGGCTTGAGTTTAGCAACTGGGCTTAGCGACCGGGAGTAACCTTAGCGACTTGGTGTAACCTTAGCGACTAGGAGTAACATAAGCGTCTGGGAGCAACTGTAGCGACTGGTGATTAGGCGACTAGGAGTACCTTGCGACTGGGGCCAGGAGCATCTGGGTGACTGGGTGTAAGCTTAGCGTCTGGGGAGTGCTTTAGCGTCTGGGGAGTACCTTAGCAAATGGTGAGTACTTTAGCGTCTGGGGAGTACCTTAGCGACCGTTGAGTAACCTACAAGTTTACCAGGGAAGAGAAAGTTAGAGTAGGTAGGGAATACAAATTATCCCCATAGAGTAGAGGGTAATGATGTCCGACAGGATTGGCGATGCCACTCCGTGCACTTCTTGCTGCATGTATGCGTACCTTGATAAACCAATTTAGGGCAAATACTGCTGTGCAAGATGTAAGTGACTTGTTTCTCTGGAGGCCCAGGTCCTGGATCTAGAGAGAGCAAGGTAGCAACAATGCGTAGTATCAACAACCTGGAAAGGAGCTTGGACATTACCCATCAGGTGCTGGCAGGGGCTGGCATAGAGGAGGGTGGAGACGCAGGCATCAGAGGTAGGCAGTTGGGTGACCGTTAGGAAGGGTAGAGGCAAGAGCGCCAGGGAGGCCAGTCCTGAGTTGGAACACCCCAAGAAATATGCATGTTGAGGGGGATATCAGCTCAGGGGCGGCAGTGCTGGAGCAGGCGCCCTCCCCCAGCTGCCAGGGGAGCGGCGGCTCCAGGAAGGAGGGTGGCAAAGTCTCAGGAAAGGTTAGACAGGTTGTGGTAGTGGGGGACTCAATTATCAGGAGGACAGAGAGGGCAATCTGTCAAAATGATAGCGATAGCTGAACAGTATGTTGTTTACTGGGCGCTCGAATTCGGCACATCGCGGATCGAGTAGACAGATTATTGGGCGGGGCTGGGGAGGACCCAGCGGTCATGGTGCATGTTGGCACTAATGAACAAGTAAGAGGAAGGTGGAGGATCCTAAAAAATGATTTCAGGGACTTGGGGAATAGATTGAGGAATAGGACCTCCAAGGTGGTTTTCGCTGAAATACTGCCTGTTCCTCGAGCCACACAGGAGAGGCAGAAGGAGATTAGGAAACTTTAACAAGTGGCCGAGGAACTGGTGTAGGAAAGAGGGGTTTGGGTTCCTGGAGAACTGGGCTGACTTTTCAGTCGGCTACCGGCTCTTTAGTAAGGACGGGCTGCACCTTAATGGGTACGGTACAGCTCTATTGGGGAGAAAGATGGCCACAAAGTTGGAGGGGGCTTTTAAATTAGGAGTTGGGGGGAAGGGTGCAGAGGTAGCATCAGTTAGGTGGAAGCAAATGACAGAAGTTATCTTTGAGGGAAACAGCGACAGTAGGTCCATAACATCTACAATTGGGGGGGGGGGGGGGTGCATGCGGACAAACCCCATGCCAAACAAGGAAAAAAAAAAAAAAAGCAATATTCACTATCCACTTCCACAAAACTAAGAGGGGTATATGCAAATGCCAGTAGCCTAGCGAATAAAATGGACGAATTGGAACTCTTATTATATGAGGAGGACATAGACCTGGTGGGAATAACAAACTTGGTTTGACCCCTCACACAACTGGCTGGCAAATATCCAAGGGTATTCTGTGTATAGGAAGGACAGGAAACGAAAAAGAGGGGGAGGGGTATGTCTCTATGTCAAGAATCATGTAAAGGTGGTCGAGAGGGGTGATAATATGGAAGGGATGAGTACGGAGCTTGAATCCGTGTGGGTAGAACTCCGTAGGGAAGGAGAAAAGGGGAAAGTAATTGTGGGGGTTTGCTATAGGCTGCCCAACCAAAGGGAGGAGGTAGAGCTGGAATTTATATCACTGTTGGGTAACGCTGCAAAGCTGGGACCTGTCATCATATTAGGGGATTTCAGTTATCCCGACATTGACTGGGAGGTGGGGACTGCACATTCACCAAAGGCCCGTCTCTTCATGGAAACCTTACAGGACAAATACAGGTCTCAGTTGGTGGATTCACCTACTAGAAAAAATGCAGTGCTAGATGTATTAATCACTAATGACCAAGGACCAATCTCAGATGTATGAGTCCGGGACAACTTGGGTTCTGGCGATAACAGGATGATCACATTTAGCGTTAAATCGCAATATAGCAAGGCAAGTGTGCAACATAAGAACCTTAAACTTCAGATGGGCAAACTTTCCCAAACTGTGCTCAATGATAGAGAAAATAAACTGGGACCGAATCCTAGGAACACAGACCACAGAGGAAAAATGGGAATGCTTTAGGAACATATTAAACAAAAGCATCTCACAGTGCATTCCAAGGGGTAATACATTTAGAAGAGCTAAAGCCAAACCTGGCTGGCTAAATCGTAATGCGAAAAAAATGTATTAGGGAAAAAAAATGGCGTTTAAGAAATATAAAATCAGAGGGGACAGGATCGGCTTTTCAGTATTACAGTGAAGCAAATATGAAATGTAAATACGAAATCAGAAAAGGCCAAAATTAACTTTGAGAGACAAATAGCGGAGGATAGCATAGCAAAAAGAACCCAAAAAAACCTACCGTTAGTAACAGTGTTTCTACGAACCTTTCAGGACGGCCAACGAAGGAGAGATGATAGGCTCCTCCCTAGCAGAAACACAATCCAGATACAATTTGTTAAAAGGCTCCACCCTTTCCCTTGTCCCTCAGTTGTAAAAGAGTATCTTCCACAACCAAATTCTCAAGGGAAGTGTTCTTACAATCCTATAGGTACTTACCACCTATGTTATACATTTCTTACCACACCCTTTTAACAGGGCGGGAAGTAGGCCGGCCATCCTGGAAGGTTCATAGAAACACTGTTACCGGTCTACTAGCGGTAGGTTTTCTCACCTCCCCTTTAAGGACGGCCAACGCATGAGAAGATAATAGATTACCCATAGGCCTACCTTAGGGGGGACCACTGCCTGTAAGACCTTCCGGCCAAAGGCTAGGTCTTGTTGAGACAGAACTTCTACACTGTAATGTTTCAGGAATGTGTCATGACTGGACCAGGTGGCTGCACTGCGGAACTGTTCCCAGGATGCTCCAGCCTTCTCGGCCCAGGATGTTGCCAGGGCTCTTGTTGAGTGTGCTTTCAGTTTTGCTGGTGCAGGAACACCTGAGACCTCATAAGACATGGTAATTGCTTGTCTAATCCACCCAGAGACTGAAGGTTTTGAGGCCTGCAGTCCCTTTCTGGGCCCAGAATAGAGGACCAGAAGATGATTTGACCTTCTAAAATCTTTGGTCCTCTCTAAAAAGGTGACAAGACATCTCACATCAAGACTGTGAAATTTCCTTTCCTTTTCATTTTTTGGGTTATCACAAAAGGATGGTAAATTTCCTGTGCTCTGTGAATTGAAGAAGCTACCTTAGGCAGATACAAGGGATCTGGTCTAAGGACAATCCTGCCTGGAAAAATTAACATAAAATGTTCTTTTATAGATAGACCCTGTAGATCTCCTACCCTTCTGGCTGTAGTGATGGCTAGCAAGAAGGCTAATTTAAGTGACAAAAAAAACTTAAGGGGAACCTCCTTTATAGGTTCGAACGGGTTACTAGACAACGCCTCTAGAACCCTCGTCAGGTCCCAAGGAGGGAACCTGTTTCTAACAACAGGGGTAGCTCTTTGTCTAGCCAACAAAAATATTTTGACTAACGGCTCTTTTGCTAAACTTGTATCCAAAAATACCAAAAGAGCCGCTATTTGTACCCTAAGGGTGTTCGTTGCCACACCCTTATCTACTCCATCTTGTAAAAATTCCAAAACCATAGGAATAGAGGTGGAGGCAAAGTTTCTTTGCCTACACCAGGTACAAAAATTTTTCCAAATTTTAAGATATATATTTCTAGTGACTTATTTTCTGCTCAATAACAGTGTGTCTACCACTCTATCTGAGCAACCCTTCATTTTTAGGATCTGGTGCTCACTAACCAAGCTGTCAGATGGAACAACCGACCCTAGAGACAGCAGGTCTGAGAGATTTGGGAGTTCCCATGGGGGAGCTACTGACATGGCTTTCAGAGTTGCAAACCATGCTCTCTTTGGCCACCAAGGGGCAATTAGGATAAGTCGCAGGCCTGGAGACCGACTTAGTTTCTGTAAAATTCTGGGAATTAGAGCCAGGGGAGGGAAAGCATAAGCCAGCTTGAACTGCCATGCTTGAGCTAGGGCGTCCAAGCCCAGCATCCCTTTCTCCTGCATAAGGGAAAATAATCCTTTTACCTTCCTGTTTTGCAGGGTGGCAAATAGAAATCTATCTCCGGGTACACAATCCTTTGGACCAACAATTGGAAGATTTTGGGATTTAGCGCCCACTCTCCTTCTCTTATGGGGTGACGACTGAGGAAGTCTGCTTGCCAGTTGTTCTTTCCCCTTATATAAATGGCCATCAGGGAGATTACCTTCCCATTCGGCCCTCCCTAGAATTTCCTTGGTCAGTGCTAAGAGGGAATTTGACCTAATACCGCCTTGACATTTATATAGACCACTGTTGTGGTGTTGTCGGACAGGATCTGTACTTCCCTGCCTAGGATGGAGCTCTCGAATGCTTTCAGAGCTTCTCCCACTGCTTTCAGCTCCCTGAATTTGGATGAGGCCTGGGCTATTTGTTTGTCCCAGACCCCTTGAGCTTGGGCCCCTTACAGGTGAGCCCCCCCCCCCCCCATCCTCACATGCTCGCGTCTGTGGTGATTTTTACAGGGTTCCACTCACCCTATGGTATGCCTTTCCCCAAATTGCGTGGGTCCAACCACCGCTCTAGTGACGCCTGGACTTGAGGTGGGAGGTTGACATTCTCGTCTAGTGACTATCTTCCTGTCCCAGGTGGACAGGTGGAAGAACTGAAGGTCTGAGTGCAGCTGAGCCCAAACAACCGCTGGGATGCTGGCTGACATGATTCCCAGGACTCTTAGGATTTCTCTCCTGGAACAAGAGGATGCGCTCTTGAGAGCTCCTACTAAAGAGACTATTTTCTCCACTTTTTCCACCAGAAAAAAGAGCCTTTGTACCTTTGAGTCTATACGGTACCCCAGATAGGTTTGCACCTGGGTTGGTTCCAGGGAAGATTTTTCTATGCTGATTAGCCAGCCTAGTTTTTGTAGGAATCTTATCACCTGCCAGGTGTCTGAGTTCACCTGATCTGCTGACATGCCAAAAATCAGTATGTCGTCCAGATAAGGGATTAAGGCTATACCTTGGAGATGGAGATGGGCCACGGCATCCGCTAGAGTTTTTGTAAAGATTCTTGGGCTGGCTGCTAGCCCAAAGGGAAGTGCCCTGAACTGCCAGTGTACTGTTCCCTCCTTGGTAACTACCGCAAATCTCAGAAAGAGCTGATGTTCCTGATGAATAGGAACATGCAGGTATGCATCTCTGAGATCCAGGGTAGTCATGAAAACCTCTTTCAGCAGGTTTTTTCGTACTGAATAAATGGTTTCCATTGAAAACTTCTTGTATTGTATAGTAAAAACTTGTTCAAGTTCTTTAAATTTATTATGAGGCAATGTTTTCCCGAGGGTTTGGGGACCACAAACACATGGGAGTAGAGACCATGGAAGAGCTGATCTTCCGGTACAGGGACTATCACTAACTGCTGTGCCAGTTTTTGAATTCCTTGTAACAGGGCTTCCCTTTTTTGAATTTCCATCAGAGGATGGGTAAGGTTTATCGTTAAGGGGGGTATTGATGTAAATTGCAGACGATAACCTTCTTTAAATGAGGGAGTGAATATAAGGGGTCACTGCAATTTCTTCCCATTGGGACAGAAATTGGCTTAGTCTACCCCCCACTTTGATTCTGGCGTCACTTATTATCTCTTTTGCCAGATGAGGGAAAAAGCAAACTGTTTCTTTGCCTCCCTTTTCCAAAGCCCCATCTTTTAGCAGGTTCTTTCCTGTTTTTTTTCGCTGTCTTTGTCCCGGGGGGCCACGAAAAAATTCTGCCTCTATCCCTCCTGGGTTTGGCAGGAAACTTTTTCCCCTTTTCTGAGGATCTGGTCAGAACTTCGTCTAGGCCTGACCCGAAGAGTAATGACCCTTCAAAAGGCAAACCACAGAGCTTGGTTTTTGAGGCGAAGTCAACTTCCTATTCCTTAAGCCAGATGGCCCTTTCTGGCTGAATTCAGAAGAGCCCCACTTTAGCTGAGGCTATAACTAATTCCACTGCAGTGTCAGCCAGATAGGCAACTGCTTTACCTATAACTGACAGGGAGTCCTGTAGGTCTTGGGTTTTAACCTGAGACAGGTGTTTAGTCAGTCTTTCCACCCAACAGTTAGCGTTTCTTGCAACACAAGAAGCAGCTAGGGCTGGGGCCAATGCTGATGCATTGGCATCCCAAGCCTTTATTAGTAAGGACTCTGCCTTCCGGCTCATGGCATCTTTAATATTGCCTGTATCCACAAAAGGAGAGGTCAGACCTCTTTGTTACTTGAGACAGTGGGGCATCCAGTTTGGGGTTTTTTAGAAACATTTCCACATCTTCCTCCTTAAAAGGGAAATCTTTTCCATGACCTTGGTTTGACTAGCTTGCTTTCTGGAAACTGCCACTCTTGATGGATTAATCCTTTCAAGGACTGATGCACAGGTACAACCTTTGAAGGGTTCTTCCCTAGAAACTTACACATTCTGTCCTGTGCTGAAGTTTCCTTCCGGGTTCAGGGATCTCTTCTGAGGCACAAGGAGTCCCTGCATATTTTCCAACCCGAATAAATTCCTATTTACTCCTGAGTCCTTGGCTTAACTTTCGGAGTCCCTTTCTCCCTCCCCTTCTGAACTGGTTTGGGAGTCTGAGCGGTTTGCCTCCGTTGTCAACCTTTCTTCCTCCCTGAGCTGTGGGGAGGTTCTGGGAAAATGATAACAACCCTGAAGGACCTGCCCTGGAAGCTGAGCTTTCCTGGGAAGAAACCCGCTCCTTAAGAGTAGGCTCACTGGATTCTATGACTTGGGGGGGGGGGGACCACCTTGGAATGAAATGACTGAATTGTAGCCAGCATTTCTTCCTGGACAGATTTTAAAAAATCTTTCATTAATCCAGATGCCTCTTTACCAGCTAATTTATTGATGCATTTATAGCAGAAAGGCTTAGTGTGGGAGCTAGATAGTCTGTCCCCGCAATTACCACACTTTGAGGTACAGCACCTGTAGATAAGGGGGGTACAGTACTAGAGGTTTCTTGTGAAATGCTCTGGGACTCTGGAAGAGAAGATACAGACAAAAAGACAAAATGTATCACTCTTCCATAAGCATAAAACCTTAGAAAGGACAAAATATGGGTCCGACTATGGTCAGGGGAAAGGACCTTCCAGGGTTCTTGTTAACACCAGCAATTAACATTTGCAATCAGACAGTCAGCACTTACCCGGTTCCGACCTGGGTTTGGCTGCAGTCATCTGGACCGGCCTTCCCTCCTCCTTCTCCGTGAGGTGGGTAGTAGTAGGCTTCATTTCCCCTGAAGCTGTCCGGGCTCCTGGGGCCTGGGAGTCTGCTCTCCCGCTAGCAGACAGGTCCGGTGTCTCCTCCACATTGCTTCTCCTGTTCTGTGTGGCGTTGCGCATGTTCCGCCTCTGATGCTATGCCGGAAGTTCCGTTTTCACAGTGAGGCTTGAGACGCCCGTCCGGCGGGCTTTTCGAATTCCTAGCGTGGAGTAGACTGCTGGATAGCTGGAGACAGGCCTAGAGGGACACCCTGGTGACCGACGGTCTGTGCAAAATGGAGGCGACCTGTGAGAAGCCTAAGCAGGCAGCAGGTAGAGTGCAGCTCTCACCGGCATTCCTGAACCTGGCTCACAGGGGGATCATCAGACTTTCAAGTCGTCAGGTCAGTGAAAGTAAACATTTCGCTGTAGGAAGAAACACAATCTAAACTGAGGGACAATGGGAAGGGTGGGGCCTTTTAACAAATTGTATATGGATTGTGTTTCCGGTAGGGAGGAGCCTATCATCTCGCATGCCTTGGCCATCCTGGAAGGTGAGGTGAGAAAAATTATTTAAATACATAAAAACGCAGACAGAGCATGTTGCACACATAATGAACGATGAGGGGAGGATGGTTACAGAGGACACAGAAGGCAGCTGTGCTAAATGCTTTCTTCTCAGTTTTTACACAGGAAAAGGAGGGGTACACTGACCATGACTGTATGGGTAGCAGTACTACACTGGACTTGACGCTATTGCTAACAGAGGGTGAAATCAGGAAAAGGCTGGATAAAATTAAGACTAGTAAATCGCCAGGCCCGGATGGCGTACATCCGAGAGTACTCAAAGAACTCAGTAAGGTTATATCTAAACCACTGTTCCTGATCTTTGCTGACAGTATTATGACAGGAAATGTACCAGGAGATTGGAGGAAAGGGAACGTGATACCTATATTCAAAAAAGGGCAGAGGCATGTCCTGGGAAATTATAGGCCGGTCAGCATGACATCGATAGTATGTAAACTTCTGGAGGGGATGATAAGGGACTATATCCAAGAGTTTGCTAAAGACTACAACATCATCAGCAGTAATCAGCACAGGTTTACAAAAGGGCGTTCTGGTCAAACCAATCTATTAACATTCTACGAGGAGGTGAGCTGCGAGCTAGATAGGGGGAGACCGGTGGATGTGGTGTACCTGAACTTTGCTAAGGCGTTTGATACAGTCCCCCACAAACGCTTAACATAAAAAAGTAAGGTCTGCAGGCATCGACCACAAGGTCTGCTTTTGGATACAGAACTGGTTAAAGGGGCATGTCCAAAGGGTGGCAATAAATAATGTATATTCAGACTGGACTGTGGTGGAAAGTGGGGTCCTCCAAGGCTCAGTCCTGGGACCAATCTTGTTCAATTTATTTATAAATAGCATTGAGGACGGGATCAGTAGCTCAATATCAGTTTTTGCAGATGACACTAAATTGAGCAGGGCAATAACTTTACATGGCAAGGCAGAAATTCTACAGAGCGACCTAAAAAAAAAAAAAAAAATTGCAGAGTGGGCAATTACATGGCAAATGAGGTTTAATGTGGAGAAATGTGTAAGATTTTGCATTTGGGGACAAAAAACATAAAAGCACAATACACCTTGGGGGGTAGGGACCTCTTGGGAAATCAAAAATGGAGAAAGATCTGGGAGTCTTAGTAGAAGATAGACTTAACAATAGCATGCAATGTCAAGCTGCAGCTGCCAAAGCCGGCAGAATATTGGCATGCATAAGGAAGGGGATGTTTTCCAGAGACAAAACTATATTCCTGCCACTTTATAAAACTCTGGTCCGACCGCATCTGGAGTATTTGGTCCAGTTCTGGTCGCCAGTCCTCAGAAGGGATGTGTTGGAGCTGGAAAGAGTCCAGAGAAGGGCAACTAAACTGATTAGGGGGATTGGAGGACCTAAATTATGAAGAGCGCTTACAAGCGCTTGATTTATTCTCTCTGGAGAAGAGACGCCCGAGTGGGGACATGATAGCAATTTATAAATACCTAAATGGTGATATCAACATAGAAAAAAGACTATTCAGTCGCAAAGAATGTATGAGGACACGAGAACATACAATGCGATTAGAGGAGAAGCGATTTAACTACGCAGGGGGGGTCTTTACAGTAAGGGCTACAAGACTGTGGAATTCTCTACCACAAATGGTAGTTACTGCAGGGAGTATGGCTACTTTTAAAAGACTCTTGGACGTACATCTCAAGGATAAAAACATTTGGGGGTATGGGAAATGAATACGTCCATGCACGCCAACACAGGTTGAACTGGATGGACTATGGTCTTTATTCAACCTTAACTACTATGTAACTATGTAACCTCTAAAGCTATTGCCCAAGAATTGTTTCATATGTTTTCACGCACTGGGCTGCCCAAAGAGATCCTGACAGATTAGGGCACCCAGTTTATGTCAAAGGTGATGGCGGACCTCTGCAAACTCTTTCAGATCAAACAGTTGCGAATGTCTGTCTATCACCCGCAGACAGATGGCCTTGTTGAGAGGTTTAATAAGACCTTCAAGTCCATGCTAAAAAGAGTGGTCCATAGGGATGGCAAAGATTGGGACATGTTGCTCCCGGCCTTGTTATTTGCCATCCGAGAGGTTCCGTAGGCCTCCACAGGTTTTTCGCCATTTGAACTAATGTACGGGCAAAGACCCCATGGATTGCTGGGTTATGGTGAAGAAAACATGGGAAAGTGAGTCCTCACCACACAAAACTGTGGTGGAGCATATTTCCCAAATGAGAGAGAGAGGGTAGCAAAAGTGATGCCGTTATTAAGGGAACACCTCCAAAAAGGCACCGAAAGCCCAGAGGAGGGTATATAACTGGTTTGCCAGGTAGGAGACCGGGTAGCTGGGTTAATACCCACGGTAGAAAGCAAATTCTTGGCCAGGGGGCAGGGTCCGTTTGAGGTGGTAGAAAAAGTTGGTGATGTGAATTACAAGGTAAATCAACCTGGGAAGAGGAAACCCTACCAAATCTACCACGTGAATTAGCTATAACCCTGGAGAGACCAAGATCAGGTATCCGCTGTTGTAGGGGGTCACTGTAGAGGACCCTGCAGGAGTTGAGCTAGTGCAAGTTACTGCCACCCTGACCAAGTCCCAAAGCCAACAAGTGAAAGAATTTCTGCAGAGAAACAAAGAAAACTTTTCAGGATTGCCAGGTCTAACCAACATAGTTGAGCATGACATTGTTACAGAGCCCAATGTAAAAATCCGCTTAAAGCCCTATCGCATCCCAGAAGCATATAGGAAAGCGGTGTCTGAAGAGGTAAAAAGAATGCTGGAACTTATCATCATTGAGGAATCGCAGAATGAATGGTCAAGTCCTATCGTTCTGGTACCAAAACCCAACGGCACTCTGCGATTTTGCAATGATTTTAGAAAACTTAATGAAGTCTCAAAATTTGACGCATATCTGATGCCCTGGGTAGACGAATTGATTGAGAGGTTGGGTCCTGCCAGGTACATTACCACACTGGACCTTACAAAAGGGTATTGGCAGATTCCTATCACCAAGGAACCCAGGGAAAAAACGGAATTTTTGTAAAATCTTACCGTAAAATTCTTTTCTCTGAGTCCTCCGACAGTCGCCGCCCACTCACAAGTCTTAACCAATGGGTATTGACCTTTGCTCCGCAGGAGTAGCTAGGCAGAAGATTTGTTAGTAACAAAAGCTTTTAGCATAGACACACCCCTAGGGGCTGTCCCACTAGTCAATACCTCCCTGCACCAGCATTCCCAACTCAGTTTGGTAGCATAGCAGTAAGAGTACACAAAAACCCCAAAAGGGGGGCGGGGGGCGGCGACTGTCGGAGGACTCAGAGAAAGGAATTTTCCGGTAAGATTTTACAAAAATTCAGTTTTCTCTTACGTCCTTGGACAGTCGCCGCCCACTCACAAGTCTTCACCAATGGGATGTCCCAAAGCAGTGTAGACATGAGGGGTGGGAGACGCAGCCGCAGAAGAGCAACGCAGCACCCACAGCAGAGAAGGAACCTTACACACCGTAAGAGAACCAGCTGGGCAACAGGAAAATGCTCAACAGGAGCAACAACCCAGGAAAACAAGTAACCCAGGGGTGAAACACCCCCACAGCCAAAGACCCATAACCAAGGGTCCCTATAGCACTGCCGCACAGAGAACTCGCGGCCAAAAGGAGGCATCTGCTGATGCCCAAACACCCATCTTATAAAAAGTGGAGAAGGTGTGCACGGACGCCCAAGTCACAGCCTAGCACACCTGGGCCACCAAGGCCCGAAGCCGGAAGGCCCAAGACGTACTCAGAGATCAGGTAGAGTGCGCCTTAACAGGGAAGGGTGGAACCCATTCCTGCAAGTATAGGCCAGAACAATGGACTGTCAGATCCATTTGGCAACGGTCGCCGCAGACGCCGCCATGCCCTTCCGAGGATCCTCAGGAAGGACAAGGAGGAAATCCGACTCGCGAAAAGAAATAGTGGACGACAGGGGGAACCCCGAGCGTCCTGACAACATCCAAGGAAAGCAAAGCAACCCCCTAGGATGCACGGGCTTCGCACAGAGCGAAGGCACGACAATGTCCTCACCAAGGTGAAAGCCAGAGCCACCTTAGGGAGTAAGGATGGGTGAGGTCGCAAGACCACCTTACCCTAGTGAACCACCGAGTAGGGAGAACGGCAGGACAATGCCGCCAACTCTGACACCCTGCGAGCCGAAATGATCGCCATTAAAAAAGGCAATCTTTTCAGACAGCAGAGACAAACGATATCCCCATGAAGTTGTAAAAGGGGACACGCTGCAACACGGACAGAACCAAGTCCGAGTCCCACGGAGGTAAGGGCCCCCTCCGAGGAGGGGCCAAAGACGCACACCTCGAACAAAGGTGCGAATGAGAAATGAGACGCCATAGGGCGCCGAAAAAGAACAGCCAGTGCAGAAACCTGGCCTGTTATCGTGGCCAGCACCAAAAGCTGGACCACACCAGTCTGAAGGAAAGCCAACACTCTTGACACCGAGTATGAGCGAGGGGAGAACCCCCTGGACACACACCAGGCAAAGTACGCTTTCCAAGCACGGTAATAAATGTTACCAGACAAGGCTTTTCAGCCGTGAGTAGAGTAGGAAGAACCTCAGGGGAGAGACCCCCGTCCACAGGACCTGGCTTCCAACAGCCAGGACGTTACAGCCAGTGACTGTAAAGCAGGAAGGAAGATCGGTCAACGAGACAGAAGGGCTTCCCGAAGTGGCAGGCGCCACGGAGGCACGACAGCCAGATGAACGATGTCCGTGTGCCAGGACCGGTGAGGCCAGTCCGGTGCCATCAGAAACACTGCGTGAAGGAGCCTGGATCGCAACTGAAGTGGAGGAAAGGCATACATCAGACGATACTGATGCCAAGGTGCCACTAACGCGTCCGAGGCGGCCGCCCAAGGATCGCGCGTGCTTGCCACAAACCTTTCCCCCAGGTCGTTCAGCCGAGACGCGAAACAGATCCACATCCGGGGATCCTGTCCTGGGACCAATCCTGTTTAATTTATTCATAAATGATCTAGAGGAGGGGATATCTAGTACAATCTCAGTATTTGCAGATGATACTAAATTAGGCTTGCCAATATCTTCTATGCAGGATGTGGAAATCTTGCAAGCAGACCTGAACAAAATAACGGGGTGGGCAACTACATGGCAGATGAGGTTTAATGTTGAAAAATGTAAAGTAATGCACTTGGGGGCCAGAAACCAGAAAGCAAGCTACTCACTAGGGGGGGAACTTCTGGGTGAGTCTAGGGTGGAAAGGGACCTGGGGGTACTGGTAGACAACAGGCTTGGCAGTGGCATGCAATGCCAAGCCGCCGCAAGCAAAGCCAACAGAATACTGGGTTGTATAAAAAAGGGGATTCACTCCAGAAATAAAGAGATTATTCTTCCACTCTACAAGACTCTGGTCCAGCCACATCTGGAGTATGCTGTCCAGTTCTGGGCACCGGTCCTCAGGAAGGATGTGCTGGAACTGGAGAAAGTCCAGAGAAGGGCAACAAAAATAATTAGGGGAATGGAGGACATCAGCTATGAGGAAAGACTACAAGCACTGAACCTATTCTCTCTGGAGAAGAGATGATTGAGGGGGGATATGATCTCAATGTACAAATACTGTACTGGCGACCCTAGCATAAGGAACAAACTATTCAGAGAAAGGAGATACAATAAGACACGTGGCCACTCACTAAAACTTGAGGAAAGGCGGTTTAACCTTAAAGTGCGTAAGGGGTTCTTCACTGTAAGAGCGGTAAGGATGTGGAATTCTCTTCCACAAGCAGTCGTATCAGCAGGGAGCATTGATAGTTTCAAAAAACTATTAGATGGACACCTTAAAGACCACAACATACAGGGGTATACAATGTACGGTTAAAAGCAAACACACACACACATCATTGGTTGAACTGGATGGACTGATGTCTTTTTTCAACCTCACTAACTATGTAAAAAAAAACTATGTAATCCTCACCTCGTGCACAGCATCTGAAAGATTTCCGGGTGTAGGGACCAATCCCCCTGGTCCAGGGTCTGGGGGCTCAGATAATCGACCTGCCAGTTCCCCACCCCCGGAATGTGAACTGTCGTGAACGCCAGGACATGAGTTCCGGCCCAGGACAGAACGTTGGTCACTTCCCCGCTCGGGCACACCTGGTGCCCCCTTGGTGGGCGACGTAAGCCACCGCGGTGGCATTGTCCACCTGAACCCGAACCATACGGCCCTGAAGTCGTTCCGACCACTGGAGAAGGCAAAGCTGTATCGATCCCAAGTCCAGAATGCTGATCGGAAGGGAGGATCCCTCCTCCGACCAAGTTCCCTGGGCAAACAGGTTGCCCAGAACGCCACCCCAGCCCGACAGACTGGCAGCCGTGGTGATCACCGTCCATAGCAAAGGACGAAAAGACTTGCCCCCCGACACAGCCGGGGACTGGAGCCACCACAGAAGATCTCTTCTGGTTCGGCGCTCAACGAAACCCTCAGATCCCAAGACTGAGGACGCATTTTCCACTTGGCCAGAATCTCCACTTGGAGAGACCGCGTGTGAAACCCGATCAAAGGGAATCGCCTCGAAGGCCGAGACCACTAACCCCAGGCACCGCATACAGGTCCTGAGTGAGAAGGAACGGGTGTCCCGGAGGGACCTGACCCCATCCTGAAGAGTCCGGATTTCTCCCTCCGGCAGGAACACTCTAGCATGAGCAGAGTCCAGAACCATTCCCCGATAGGGAAAGCGAAACGAAGGAGACAACGTCGACTTCGGAACGTGATGGTCCAACCGAACTCCTGAAGCGCCTGTACCGTAGTGGACAGGGCGTTCAGCAGGCTCTGACTGACACTCGATCTAAACAGGAGATCATCCAGATAACCGAAGACCGCAACGCCCTGGGCTCTCAACAGGCCCAGAACAGGTGCCAGCACTTTGGTAAGAACCCGTGGAGCCGAAGCGAGACCGAAAGGCAACGCCACGAACCGGCAACGGTCCTCCGTAATGGCGAACCGAAGGCACCTCTGGCGACCTTCGAAAATGGGAATGCGCAGGCACGCATCCTTCAGGTCGACAAAGGCCAGGAATCCTCCCAGGCTCAGGGCAACCCCACCGAACGCAGGGATGCCATGCAAAACTCCCAAACATGCACGAAGCGGTTCAGAGCTTATAAGTCCAGGATCGGACGTACTTTGCCCTCCTCACTGGGCATAGTGAGCAAATCGGAGTAAAAACCCCCGAAACCTGTCCCGGTGAGGCACCGGGACCACCACCCCCTGGGCCAGGAGATCCTGCATGCGCACCTGGGGTGCCATACACAAGCGCTCCTCCGTGGAGGGCGCAACAGGGTAAAGCAGTGTAAAATGACCATGCACCGTAAAGGGCTTTTTTTTTTTTTTGTAATTGCGCCCTTGTTCAATCACAGCATGATGAAATGCAGCAGGGCAGGGGAAAAACCTGCGCCGACTAGCGGGTTCTATGTCGGCTGGGCACTCGCCATTGTCCATTACAGCGGGAGAAAGGCAGGCGGCTAATGTAAACACAAGCCACATCCAATCACAGTTAGAAGCACGCCCCTAGGGACACACTTAACCCCTCCTTCTCAAATAAAGTTAACCCCTTCCCTGCCATTGTCATTTTTACAGTAACAGTGCATATGTATAGCACTGATTACTGTAGTAATGTCATTGGTAACCCCAAAAGTGTCAAAAATGTCAGTCAAGGGTCCGATCTATCCGCCGCAATGTCGCAGTCCCGCAAGATAAAAAAAAAAAAAAAAAAAAAAAAAAAAATCGCAGATCGCCGCCATTACTCGTTAAAAAAAAAAAGACAAAAATCTTTCCCTTAGTTAGTAAACGCAATAACTTTTGCGCAAACCAATCAAAATACGCGTTTTGCGTTTTTTTTTTTACCAAACATATGTAGCAGAAAAATTAGCCTAAAATGTTAAAAAAATTTGATTTTTACATTTTTTTTGGGACTTTCATATAAAAAAATGTGAAAAATATTGTTATTTTTGCAAAACTGATTTTTGTTTATAGCGCATGATAAAAAAAAAAAAAAAAAAAAAAAAAAAAAAAAATCGCACAGGTGATCAAATACCACCTAAAGAAAGCTCAGTTTGTGGGGAAAAAAAGGACGTCAAATTTGTTTAGGTACAGCGTTGCACGGCCGTGCAATTGTCCGTTAAAGTCACGCAGTGCCGATTCGCAAAATAGGCCCTGGTCAGGAAGGGGGTAAAATCTTCTGGGGCTTAAGTGGTTAAGGGAAGTATGGGGTTCACAGGAAGGCAAGGGTTAAGCTGTCTCCCAGAGAGGCCAGCTCTTAAAGACAGGAAGTAGTGTCAGTGGGTGTGGGGAGTAGGAGCTGGACATACACCTGGGAGACTGAGCTGCTGAAACAATTGTGTTTGTGTGCTGCATGGTGGTTGGAGACCAGCTGCCTGGGACTTTTTATTGGGGGTAAACCCCTGCCAAAAGCAGTATTGTACTGTAATTACCATTTATGCTTAAGTTAAGCGGACTTTTAAGTTATGCCTGTTTTCTGAACTGTTTGCTGCTGGAAGCCTTAGTTCTGTTATGGAAGAAAAAAAAAACACTTCTTGTTTAAGTTTACCCGGCTTGTGCACGTGATCCCTTGGAGCCATCACCCCAAATATCACAATATGCATTCTTACTTTGTTGTCTGCACCCTCAGAACCCTTATTGCCATGTCCATTTTACTACCTCATTCATTCTTATTGAGATCCTTACTACTTCTGTGGTTCCTGTACATGGCTGTGTCCTTGGTTTTACTCCCTCAGTTCTCTTCATGGACTTTTTGAACGTTTGATAGCCCTTGGCTTTCAGCATATACATACCATCGTATGTTAGTCTTGAGGTAAATTTGTTTGTAGGAAACTATATGTATCTTAGGTGGGGGTAGTTCTTCCCCCCCCCCACCTTTTTTTGTTCCCCATCATCTGACATATACATTGAGTCAATTGTACTCTTTTTTAATTTACCCATGATGTATATTTCTCCTAGATATTCCCCTGTGCATCCGCTCCTGAGGAAGTAGCTTACGGTCTACGAAACGCATTGAGAAATTTATGATGTCATTACTGTGTTGAATATTCTAGTTTTCTTTGTACAACATTTACCCTCCATGATCTACTTACCTTCATACTCATCAGTATTGCAATGTATTTATTTGTACTATCTCATTTCATGCTATGTCTCAAGACCACCATTTGATGATGATGAAATGTTTTCCATTAGGTCATTTGTGTTTTTCATGTACTCCAAATGTTATATGCTGTGACAGCCGCAGTAAATTTTACTATATACTTTATTACAAAGAAAGGACATAGTAATAAAACCTGCTGATAAGGGGGGGGGGGGATAGTTATCTGGTCCACCGAGCAATATAACAAGAAATGAATAAACTACTCGATGATAGAGACACATATGAAATCCTACTATCCAATCCAACGAAACAATATAGGAAGGAATTACAAGCAATCCTCAAACAAGGAGTAAAACATAAAATATTGAATAAGAATGAAGAAAAATATCTCCTACCGGTCATCTACTGTGTACCCAAAATCCATAAAGATAGCATAAACCCTCCAGGCGGACCCATAATCAATGGTATTGAATCAATTACAGCAAGACTAGGGGAATATATCGATCTACATTTACAACCATAGAAACAAAATACCCCAGCATATTTAAAGGACACAAAACACATACTAAAACTACTGCAAGATTGTAAAATTAAAGAAAATTCCATCATGACAACAGCAGATGTGTCATCACTATATACCAACATCGATCATGAAGGGGCAATTAAAGCAGTACAATGGGCCCTAGATAAATTTGGTACATATTCACAGGAGCATAATAACTTTCTAATCAAAAGTTTAAAATTCTGTCTATATCACAACTACTTTTGGTACAATGCCACCTACTACATATAGATAAAAGGAGTAGCTATGGGCGCAAAGTTTGCGCCCAGCGTAGCCAATCTTATATGGCCCAATGGGAAGAAGAACAACAAACATTATTGAAACATCATAGATGACATTATCATCATAGCAGACAGTACGGAACATGAAATGGAAAATCTCAATCAATTAAACAACAACAAGAACATCACACTAACTAGTACAGTTAGTAGTAAAACCATCACCTTTCTGGATTTGGAAATAGAGATTGAAGATTCAAGGTTAACAACTAAGACTCATTTCAAAACCCAGACCGTAATTCTTACATACCCATCGACAGCTGTCCTTACAAACCCTGGATATATAATAAACCAAAAGGCCAATATGTTAGTATTATAAGAAATTGCACCAAGGTAGAGGAATATAAATTACAATCACACAAACTAACAAAGATGTTTACAGAAAAGGGGTACCTGGAGGAAACGCTATTTAAAGAGATAGATGAGGTGATGAATATGGAAAGAAATCTCCTCATGGAAGATAAAAATAAAAAGTCTCTAATCATGGGCGTCAGCAGAACCTTTTTCGGGGGGGGGGGGGGCATTATTTTAAGGTCACTATGCTCCTCCCCTTTTCAACAATGTCATGAAGGGGAGGAGCTTAGTCATTACAGTAAACCCCCCTCCATTGCGGGGGTTACGTTCCGGACCCAGCCACAAAAAGAGAAAATCCACAAAATAGAAAAACCCTATTAAAATGCATTGTAGGCATGTTTTTTTTTTTTACTGTCACTGTACGTGTAAAAGCATTTTAAGGTCTTTAAACACACTTTTAAAACAATAGAAACTCATTTAAACACATAAAAGATACTGAGAGACATAGCAAGAGCTATGGAAAACACAAAAATATTTCATTTTTAATGATTTATATAGTAAAATAACATTACAAAAAAAAACGCAATATACCGGGACCGCAAAAACTGAACCACGATGGAGCGGAGGTTTACTGTATACTTATTTTGAGTATTTATTTTTAAAGAGCAAACAGCAGCATTTATTTTTAAAGCTAAAAAACTAAAAAAAAAAAAAAAATAACTAAAAAATTATCCTGTTCCGTTAAAGCATGTTATATAAGCACAGTGCAGTGTAATTTGGGCCCCTCTATCACCTAAAATACCTGGCTGATTCTGCCTGGCTATACCCTCCGCTCTGTAAACTGACCACGGTATACCATGGCTGCCGAGCCCTGACACTGTGGTCCGTTTACGTGCCTCCGTCATCCGCAGCCCTCCTGTCCTCCTCTGTCCTCTCTCCCCCCTCCCTCCCTGCCTGTCTACTCCTGTGTCAGTGCCCCCCTCCTGCTGCTGTAGTTTCATTTAAAGTTTCATATCCTGTCTACAGTCTGTTTAATTTCCTGTGTGCCTCTGTGTATGTGTTTTATAAAAATAAGCCATTCTTTACAAGTTTTCATAGTGCCGCTCTACGCTCACGTAACCCGCCGCCTCTCTCCTCCCCCTCCCCTCCCGACTGAAATCAGTGAGGAATCCTCAGCCCCGCCCACTGCAGGCAGCTGTCAGACGAGGAGAGGAGAGAGCAGAGGGGTCACATAAGCGGCGCTCGGCCCTCTGATAACTGGTAAAGAAAGGCTTATTTTTTAAAAAAACATACACAGACACAGGGCACACATGATTATTAAACAGACCAGACAGGATGTTATGAAGTGGCTTAACAACCACTTGAAAGGGGAAGTTGAAATTCCAGGGGGGGGGGGGGGCATAAACACTTCAAAGATAAACATAACCAAAGTTCCAGAGAAATCCAATTTTGGGGAATTGAAGCACCAAAAAAAAAAAAAAACCACAACATTGGAGGGGAGGAAACTTTGTGAGAGAAATAAGCAAAATGGAATCTTGGTGGATTCACCAACTGGGATCTCTAGTGCCGGGGGGGGCAATAAAGATTTCGACCTGGGGTGTTTCCTAGGTAACAGTTAAAATAGTATTTAGCTGTTTTCTAGGTAACAGTTAAACAGCAAAACTTTATAACCTTTTATATCTCCATATATATCATGATACTGTATATTATTATATTTGCACATATGTCCATAGGACATTCATTATAGCAATAGTTTACTGTATGGAGGTCCAAGCACATTGTGGACACGAGTGTAGCCATCATCTCTATTGAGGGTATACAGTATATATATATATATATATATATATATATATATATATATATATATAAAATAATGGAATTATAATATACGATATAACATCACCCCTATCCATACACTCCCTTTATAAGGTAAAATCCTTTGACTATTAGAAATCCACTATGTGTGCTATTTACATATATGCACATAATCAAAAATAATAAAATATTTAAAGAAGGTACATACAAGCTGAGGTATCTACATTTAAATACAACACTAATTTGTAGGTTTATACAGCACTCTCAGAGCAGAATTGAAAGTTGTGGGAAGGTCTGTCTTCCGCTGAGGAAATAGTTGTTATTCCATGCATAGACAATATTGCAGGGGCATGTATCACTCTCAAATCAAGAATGTTAAAGCGGAGTTCCACCCTGAAAAAAATGTGTTAGATAAAAAAAACCCCGGGACAGTCAGGGCTAGTGCATTTAGGCAAGATAGCCTCTGAACTGTCCCCCGTTTCACTTACCTTTTAGAAGAAATACTTACCATGAAAATGTCTTGTCCAGCGCTGCCATCTCAGGTGTGGGCAGCTTAAGCTGGAATGTCCTCTTCGGTGTCCTCTTCGATGACGTCGGTGTCCCAGAATGCCCTGCACCGTCCCTGCTCGTCACTTCCGGTGAAGGCGCGTCATTCCCTGCTGAACAGCTTCTGGGCATGCCCAGAAGCTGCGCAGGGATGTAGGCGCATTGATTCCTGGGATCGATTACGCTCATCTCCCAGGAGTCAATGCAAGAAGGAAGTGACGTCGGCGGCCGTGTCCACAGAGGGAGGAAGAGAAAGGAAGGCAAGTATATTTTCTTTAAAAACAAGGTAAGTGAATCAAAAATAAAAAATTGTAATTATCCAATTGTTTCTCAGGTAATTTAGAGCAAGCTGACGGGGAAAAGTTTTTTTTGAGGGTGGAACTCCGCTTTAACAATGCAGAGTTGTGATTTGTGGGGAGCCAACAACATATTATTAACCTGTCCTAACATCGGTGGTTAACAACTGGGGTAGATACGTATAATGATGATATCAGCTCCACGGAACGCATAACATTATTAAAGCCGCCTGCTGCAATATCTGCGGTCAGCCTTGTATCCAAATACCTTTGAACCAGTGAAATTTTGGTTGAACCGTGTGGACTTATGTCTTTTTTCAACCTGCCTAACTATGTAACCTGCAATATTCATAGGAAGATAAACACAATGACATAGTAATATGTAGTAATTGTTAATATGTAGCCGGTAATTGTGCAGAGTGAGATCCACCACTGTATATCCGACCCGCACATACTCCCCCACACTATTGGTAATTACAAATGAATATATCTCCTTAGTTAGCCATCATGCAATCAGCACCAGGTGATCAGCAGCGCACATTCTCCATTCAAAAAAAGCAGCTCCACAGCCCAACTGATTACATCCCCCTGATGAGGACAGGCAGAGCCCTGTGTCGATACGTGTAGGGGAGGGGCCATACGGCGGAGTCAGTGTGTGGCTGAAGTATCCACATGAGCGGATAACAGAATACAGCTGGAGACACTCTCATGTACACCGGGGTTTACTACTGCAGAACTCGATCCAGTGTGGTGCGCTCTAAGCACCAAATAAATGTAAGTGTGATATATTTAGTTCTAATAAAGCAGCTTTTAACCATACAATATTGGCACTATGGTAGTTCTCTTTCCTTATGTGCGAACCATCCCTGAGGGATCCCGGGGGACACGAGCATAACGACACCAGTGAGGCACCCACCCGAGGGGGGGGGGGGGGGGGGGAAATCGCACCATGATTGTGTTTCTTACCAGGATAATCCCAAACACCAGTGATTGGGACCCCTGCCACCACATAGGAGCACTTTATATGGAAACTTTTGAATGTATATTGTTTACATTATTTCTCACATATTAACGTATTCTGCATGAATACATTGCACATAGTTTTTTTGGACTTTAAAGTGGAGTTCCACCCTAAAATTTAAGTTCGGTCCATCTTCTTGCTTCGGGTCACCTGAAAAACAAATGGACGATAGTAATTTTTTTTTTTTTTTACTTACCTTGTTTTAGAAGATAATATACTTACCTTACTTCCTCTTTCTCCCTCGGTGGCCACGGCGAGTCGTCACTTCCTGGCTTGCAATGATTCCTGGGAGCTGAACATCATCGCTCCCAGGAATCAATGCGCCTGCACCGGCCCCAACGTCACTTCCGGTGCAGGCGCGTCATACCTTGCTAAACAGCTTCTGGGCATGCCCAAACTGTGTTATTTTTATATGTATCTTTATTGGTATTTTTATATGCATTTTGTAATCTACACATATCTGGCCACTATTCAGAGCCAGCATTTGGATCTCAGTTATAGCACTGTTATATTCAGGTTTTATCTTTTCATTGGGAGAATTGATATAGCAAGAATTCAATCACACCAGGCACAGAACCACTCCAATTCACAATTTATTTTCACTTTCCATTTGTACTTTTATATATTTATTCACTTTTAAATTGGTCCACAAGCGATCATATTCATAGTAGGACATAGAGACACATAGGTTTGCGCAGCACATAAACACATTTTACATACCACAAATCATTAACTATGCACATGATTAATGCAGAGAAACAATGTATCCCGAGATACTTAGAATTCCACAAAAATACCCTCCATAAAAGAATGGTTTACTAGAATAAACAAGATAGTGGAAATGGAAGAAATAATAAACATTGAGAGAGATACCCCTACTAAGTTTGAAACCAACTGGGCATGCTGGACACATTTTCAATCCACAATGGACTGCAATAATCTCTCATGCACCCCTCCATAGAAACTTTCATATTTAAGTCCTTGATATGACACCCACTAGATACGGTCTCCGCTCACAAGCTTCAATCCTTTGGGTACTACTGATAAGGGGAACTATCCCTACCCAGAAGCCACGAAATAACCCCTTACACCTGGACTGACCTGAGGACCCATAGAAGGGGGAAGAGATGATTACCCCACTTCTTCCCCCTCATCTTTCCGCCCCCCCCCCCCCCGTTCTATTTACCCTGCTTCCTTTTCCTTTCACCTCACTACATTTTTCTACTCTCATTTTATTCAATATGTACGCTCCAACTTATAATTAGAGATGGCCTTGCAGTTCGCCCGGCGGTTGGTTCGCGGCAAATTTTGCTTGTTCGCTACCCGCCAAATTTGCGAACACATGGCGTAATTCGCGGCGCCCATATTAGTTTACATTGGGGAGAACTTTGACCCATGACACAGCCGTCAGGTGGAACGGGACAGCCAATTGAAACATTTCAGCACATGGACATGCTCCCTACCTTATAAATAGACCTGAGGTGTCGGCCATTTCACATTCCGCTTTCTGCCAGTGTAGGGAGAGGTCTGCTATGCTCATGAGGGAGAGTTTGCTAGACACAAATAGCTCTGTGAAGATCCACAAAAGTCCTTTTCAGGGCTGGTATTTCGGTATAGGTCTACTAGTATCTTTTGAGTTTAGGGACAGGTATCCAGTCATTGCTTTAGGGGCAGTTAAAGATCGTCATCTACAGTGACACAAATCGCTCTGTTAATGTCCACAAAAGTCATTTTAAAGGGCTGCAATGTCGGTATAGGGTCTATTACAGTCTCTTCAGTATATGGACAGGTATCCAGTCTGTGCTGTAGGGGCAGTTAGAGATCGTCAGCAGTGACACAAATCGCTCCGTTAACCACTTAAGCCCCAGAAGATTTTACCCCCTTCCTGACCAGGGTTTTTTTTTCGATTTTTTACTGCGTGACTTTGACGGACAATTGCGCGGTCGTGCGACGCTGTACCTAAACGAATTTCACTTTTCCCACAAACAGAGCTTTCTTTTGGTGGCATTTGATCACCTGTGCGATTTTTTGATCATGCGCTATAAACAAAAAAAGAGCGTAATTTTTGCAAAAATAACAATATTTTTCACTTTTTTTTTACATGAAATTCCCCCCAAAAAAAATTTAAAAATCAAAATTTTTTAACATTTTCGGCCAAATTGTTTTACGCTACATATGTTTGGTAAAAAAAAAAAAAAAAAAAAAAAAAAAAAAAAAAAAAAAAAATCGCAAAAAGCGTATTTTGATTGGTTTGCGCAAAAGTTAATCGCGTTTACTAACAAAGGGAAAGATTTTTGTCATTTTTGGTGTTTTTTTTTTTAACGAGTAATGGCGGCGATCTGCGTTTTTTTTGCGGTACTGCGACATTGCGGCGGACAGATCGGACCCTTGACTGACATTTTTGACACTTTTGGGGGTACCAGTGACATTACTGCAGTAATCAGTGCTATATATATGCACTGTTACTGCAAAAATGACACTGGCAGGGAAGGGGTTAACTGTATTGGACAGGGAAGGGTTAAGTGTGTCCTAGGGGCGTGATTCTAACTGTAGGGGGACAGGTCTCCTAGTGTAAAAACAAAGATCAACGGTTCTACATAGTAGAACCGTCTGATCTTCATTTTTACACAGGGGAGAATGACAGGCGGCTTGTTTACATAAGCCGCTCTGTCTTTCTCCCGCTGTACCGGCGATCGTAGTGTGACCGGCGGACATCGGGTCCGCCGGTCAAACGCCCACACTCCTTTGTGAACGAGCCGAGGCGGGCGGGCGCCCGCTATTGGCTCTAAAAGGAGTGACAGGCGAGCGACGTAGACCTACGTCACTCTGCCTGGCCGGGGCTGACTGCAGCAGTAAATATACTGTGAGCAGTCGGCAACCGGTTAATGTCCACAAAAGTAATTTAAAGGGCTGCAAATTTTTTGGTATTGCTGTGCAGTGCACTAAAAAATGGGGGGGGGGGGGGGGGAGTAATCCACAGTATAATATACTTGGTAGAAAGCATATTATAGTGGATTAGTAGCATTATTGTGCACTGTGCAGCATTGTGACAGGTGTGGTGGTGATACTGTGCGTTTCTGCAGCAATACTGTCACTACTTGACAAAAGCAATTATAATGTATTATAACTGGTGTGATAGACCAATTCCCCCCCCCCCCCAATACCACAGATTGAAGCGGGGTGTTATCCGAGTGTACTTTTACATGTTTATTTGTGTCCTGCAACAATATTGCCACTTTTGCTGAGTTAAGTCTGATACACACAGTGCCAGACTCACAGGCCAAATTTTTTGAACTGGTGTGATACACCAATGACCAAAATACCACATATTGAAGTGGGGTGTTATTTAACAGTATAATTTTCGAAGAGTGTATTTTAGTCCTACAAAAGTTTGCCTCTTGCTGTGTAAACAGTGCTACACACTGTGACAACAGTTACTGGCCAATTATTTGTAGAACTGGTGTAATAAACCTGTGGCCCCCCAATACCACATATTGAAGTGGGGTGTTATCTGAGTAAACTTTTACAAGTGTACTTGTGTCCTGCAACAATATTTCCTCGTTTGCTGAGTGAAGTCTGGTACACACAGTGCCAAACTCACTGGCCAATTTTTTTGAACTTTTGTGATACACCAATGGCCCCCCAATACCACATATTGAAGTGGGGTGTTATTTAACAGTATAATTTTCTAAGAGTGTATTTTAGTCCTGCAAAAATTTGGCCTCTTTTGCTGTGTTAACTGTGCTACACACAGTGACAACAGTTACTTGCCAATTATTTGTAGAACTGGCGGACCGACAGATAGGGAGGAGAGGCAGGCAAAACTTGCATTGCACAAGAGGTACAAAGCTGACTGCAAATGTATCAGGAGCGAGCTATCAACCATGTACAGTCACATCTGGCGCTCCCAGGACGCCGTCATATGGCTCCGCAGTGTGGGCTTTTATTAATGTGTTCGTTGCTGACAACACTGTTGCCATCTGCAGCCTTTGCAGTCAACGCATAAGTCGCGGTAAACCCAACACTCACCTGGAGACCACCGCCTTAAGAAGGCACCTGAAATCACATCACCGAGCCCAGTGGGAGTAAAACCATCAGAACCCACAAAGCCACACTCCAGGCTCTCACCGTCCAGCCTCTTCTCCTTCTCCTGTCTCCTCACAGTTGTCCAACACTCCACCTTCCATGATGCCGTCGTCACGTTGTTCTGGAAAAAGGCAGGCTTCTGTGGCTCAAATGTTGGAGCGTAAAAAAAGGTGTATGACAGGTGTCCGACTACATTGGGTTAACGGCTGATGTGGACGCTCTGATGAGTGATGAACTACTGGGTGGGCAGGCTTGACCTCTGGCTAGAGCTTGCACACTTTGCAATGGAACTGTTGGCTTGCCCCCCGTCCAGTGTCCTGTCTGAAAGAACGTTCAGCTCAGCAGGGGGGGATCGTGACCGATAAGCGCACTCGCCTAGCTCATGACAGTGTAGACTACTTCACATTTATAAAAATGAATGAGGCATGGATCTCTGAAAAATTCAACACATGTGACCAATAGACCATGTATTATTGAAATTCCTCATCACAGGCAACAAATATCTGCCAGACCGCCATCCACCCACAACAATTCCTGGTCCTTGTTTTTGCTAAATACAGCGGCATAAAAGGCATTTCATGTCGATTGAATGGCTAATTTTTGGGGCCTATACAGGCCGACACTTACTGTTCTGTGTACTGTGAATGCCTAATGTACCTCCAGCCATTAAATACTAAGTTCTTTGCTGTCAGTTCAACCCATGTGAGCTAATTTTTGGGGCCTATACAGGCAGACACTTACTTCTGTATACTGTGAATGCCTACTGTACCTCCAGCCATCAAATACACTATGTTCTTTGCTGTCAGTTAAACCCATGTGGGCTAATTTTTGGAGCCTATACAGGCGGACACTTACTTCTGTATACTGTGAATGCCTACTGTACCTCCAGCCATCAAATACTACGTTCTTTGCTGTCAGTTCAACCCATGTGAGCTAATTTGTGGAGCCTATACAGGCCAACACTTACTTCTGTATACTGTGAATGCCTACTGTACCTCCAGCCATCAAATACACTACGTTCTTTGCTGTCAGTTAAATCCATGTGGGCTAATTTTTGGGGCCTATACAGGCCAACAGTTACTTCTGTATACTGTGTGAATGCCTAATGTACCTTCAGCCACAGAATACTACGTACTTGGCTGTCAGGTAAACCCATGTGGGCTAATTTTTGGGGCCTATACAGGCCGACACTTAGTACTTCTGTATCCTGTGAATGCCTAATGTACCTTCAGCCACAGAATACTACATTCTTAGCTGTCAGGTAAACCCATGTGGGCTAGTTTTTGGGGCCTGGAATGGCCGACACTTACTTCTTTATCCTGTGAATACCTAATTTTTCAGACTGGAAATGAAAAAACAATGGGTCTGTAAATTTTCCGCCAAATTGTGGAATGGATGCGGACCAATTTTACAGATGTGTGAATGGACCCTATATGTATTAGACAATGTATTTACCGGCTGCTGTCAGTTCTGGCTGATTTATGAAAAAAATATATATTTTTTGCTGTTAAAAGAAAATAAAATATAAACATTTAGGGCAACTTTTTCAATTGCAATACTTTTGTTATGACATTGAACATGTGCTGGGACTATTTGTGCACAGCTAGTATGTCTTTTGTGGCTGCAAATATGACCTAAAAGGTTTTTAAAGTTTGCCTCCCATTAAAGTCAATGGGGCCCGCCGCAAACTTGGGGTTCACGGACTTTTGAGAAAATTTGCGGCTGACGTTCGAACTGCCTCGGCCGATGTTCGTCCATCTCTACTTATAATGACAATAGACTGCATACCAACCTTCTGACCAGGCCAACGTATGCCCTTCGAAAACAATACAACATAAATTAAATACAAAGTTAACCGGGGCATACTTATATGTTCATGTATTCACTATGCCTTGTGAGTAGGCACTGCTGTATCACACCCTTGAGGGAAAAGGGGAGCTTTTAGCCCCCCTTTTCTTATGGGATGGCGGAAGGAGAACAATTAACTTTGATTATTAGAATAATTTTATATGGCTGATAGGGATATTGCTAATCTGAGGTAAAGGGTCAAGTTAGGCCCCCCTTCCCGCTCAAAATTCCTGCTCTTTACAGTATCTGGGGAGTTTAGTAATGTCCCTAATTTTAAAAGTGAATGGGGTTTCTTCCCGCCTAGATGCCCGCCAAAATTAGTTGTTAGGGCTATTTAAACAGGCATCTCTGACCATAGGGCTCAAGCTTTTCAGGAACTTGAACTGCGGTGTTCCAGGGCTTTCGGTCTTTGTTGAAGAGGATGAGCTTACTAAGGAAATTAATTGAGCGAGCATGGGCAAGATGGAGGAGATGACTGGGTTAGGCGCTGCCTTGACCTACCAGTGTTATCTCGTCTGGAGGCTCCGGTTTACGCTGAATCTCCCGCGGTCCCTGCAGTGGAAGTTGCGTTGGAGGTCGGGAGCCCGGAAGAAGACGTCATTGAGGATCATGAGTGAAGGTCAGTGATTGCAGCGCTGCTATTTAAGATGAATAAAATAGTAAATAAATAAATAAGTGTTCATAAAAAACAATTATCCTGAACTGAGAGTGATAAATAAACCATCAAAAAAGTGCCATTCAGTGCAATTTCTGTGCAAAATACCAATACATAAAGTGCAGATATTATAATGTAAAACTCCAAAAAATGCAAACTATATGCAAACAGTCCATAAAACAGTTCTTTGAGGTAGTAGAAACTTGATGCTTATTCTTGCGGCTTCGGGGTATCCCCCTTAGGGTATCTACTTACCACTATGTGGTGATTTTGAAGCAGATTGAAGTAGAGTGAGCTGTTGTTTCTCATTTGTCTCCTGCAAAGCTGTTTGGACTATATTGGAAGCGATCCTTCTCCATTAAACGGTGTTCTCAGGTGTCCTCATAAAATAAAGAATTGCTGGACATAGTGAGGACCGTTTAAAATGTATATTTATTGTGTTAAAATACAATGGAATACTCACAAACATACAACATGAAAGAGCCTGTATGTGCCTATACTAGGTACGGTGGTGTGCCGCTCCTCAGCGTTCTCCTTCCCGACCTGAAGTCACGTGGCTGCCTCTCGGCCAATGGCTAGATGCGTTTCGCTGTGAACACAGCGTCATCTGTAGCTGGCTAATTAGAGGTGCCACCAGTGTTATAAAGCCGTGCTAAGCTATCCTTCCGGTGTGTTGAATATTTAACTATGCTTGTTACATTTAATAGTTTCTGCCTTTACTGGTATCATGGATCTGATACAATGTATTTTTTATTGGTCTGTTACACAATACACAATATTACTAGTTATCTTTCTAAATATTTTGCTTGCCCCTTAGTGGTTCTATATGGCTTTTATCGGTTCACTTTTACTACTGCCAATTCTTATTGACTTGTTGTGAACTTGATTCTACGTTCTCTATGTCTAATATTGATTCCTCATTAGGATATTTTAAATATTGTTTGTAAATGTCATGCATTCATCACTAAATATAACCTCTATTGCGATATCAGATATATGCTAAATGAATAAGTGAATAATTATAATTACATCGACCCCTAGTGTTCTTAGTGGGTAACTACTACCACAATTTATGTTGTAGCCATACATACACCAATTTATAACCGATTAGTAACCAATAAAGTGCTACAATCTTTCTATAAATAAAAAACATGAACAACTATGTATTTATGGAAATAAGTTAATATCAACTAAAAAATAAATAAAATTAAATGGATAAATTATTTAAAAAGTTTAAAAATCATTTATGAAACAATTAATATCTATTTCTACGTTTAAACCCTTTGGTACCATACTTCCTAATTTATGTATCCACCATGTTTCGTTCTGTGAGATAGCTCTTGTCATATTTGTGCCCCTCCAGTGTTTGGTAATAGTATCTATCCCACAGAATTTCAACTTGCTCGGATCTTTGTTGTGACAGATGCGGAAATGGTTGGACAAACGATGCTTTTGGAACCCATTTTTAATATTTTTAATGTGTTCTCTTAGTCTAATTCGGAGTTCTCTTGTTGTGCGTCCCACGTACTGGAGACCGCACTCACATTCTAATAAATACGTAACATGTGTGGTTCTACAAGTAATAAATTTATCAATTTTAAAATGTTGCCCAGTAACTGTGGATTGGAATTGTGTTTCCTTTCTTCGCTTGTTGTTTTTTCTGCATGTGCGACATATAACACAGTTGTTTATTGAACTCTGTGCAGAAAGCCATTTGATAAGATTTGTGCGTTTTTTGTCTTTTCAAATGGCTTTCTGCACAGAGTTCAATAAACAATATAAACAGCTAGAACATATTTTTAAAACACACTGGCCTATTTTATTGAGAGATCCAACTTTGAGCAAAATTTTACCAAAAAAAAACACATTTTATTTACAGGAGACCCCCTATTTTAAAGGATAAACTGGCAAAAAACATACCAGACCCTCCGAGAAAATTAAATACATTTTTAAACCAAAAAGGATATTATAGATGCGGCGACTGTGTTATATGTCGCACATGCAGAAAAAACAACAAGCGAAGAAAGGAAACACAATTCCAATCCACAGTTACTGGGCAACATTTTAAAATTGATAAATTTATTACTTGTAGAACCACACATGTTACGTATTTATTAGAATGTGAGTGCGGTCTCCAGTACGTGGGACGCACAACAAGAGAACTCCGAATTAGACTAAGAGAACACATTAAAAATATTAAAAATGGGTTCCAAAAGCATAGTTTGTCCAACCATTTCCGCATCTGTCACAACAAAGATCCGAGCAAGTTGAAATTCTGTGGGATAGATACTATTACCAAACACTGGAGGGGCACAAATATGACAAGAGCTATCTCACAGAACGAAACATGGTGGATACATAAATTAGGAAGTATGGTACCAAAGGGTTTAAACGTAGAAATAGATATTAATTGTTTCATAAATGATTTTTAAACTTTTTAAATAATTTATCCATTTAATTTTATTTATTTTTTAGTTGATATTAACTTATTTCCATAAATACATAGTTGTTCATGTTTTTTATTTATAGAAAGATTGTAGCACTTTATTGGTTACTAATCGGTTATAAATTGGTGTATGTATGGCTACAACATAAATTGTGGTAGTAGTTACCCACTAAGAACACTAGGGGTCGATGTAATTATAATTATTCACTTATTCATTTAGCATATATCTGATATCGCAATAGAGGTTATATTTAGTGATGAATGCATGACATTTACAAACAATATTTAAAATATCCTAATGAGGAATCAATATTAGACATAGAGAACGTAGAATCAAGTTCACAACAAGTCAATAAGAATTGGCAGTAGTAAAAGTGAACCGATAAAAGCCATATAGAACCACTAAGGGGCAAGCAAAATATTTAGAAAGATAACTAGTAATATTGTGTATCAAATATAACACATAGTCTGAACAGACCAATAAAAAATACATTGTATCAGATCCATGATACCAGTAAAGGCAGAAACTATTAAATGTAACAAGCATAGTTAAATATTCAACACACCGGAAGGATAGCTTAGCACGGCTTTATAACACTGGTGGCACCTCTAATTAGCCAGCTACAGATGACGCTGTGTTCACAGCGAAACGCGTCTAGCCATTGGCCGAGAGGCAGCCACGTGACTTCAGGTCGGGAAGGAGAACGCTGAGGAGCGGCACACCACCGTACCTAGTATAGGCACATACAGGCTCTTTCATGTTGTATGTTTGTGAGTATTCCATTGTATTTTAACACAATAAATATACATTTTAAACGGTCCTCACTATGTCCAGCAATTCTTTATTTTATGAGGACACCTGAGAACACCGTTTAATGGAGAAGGATCGCTTCCAATATAGTCCAAACAGCTTTGCAGGAGACAAATGAGAAACAACAGCTCACTCTACTTCAATCTGCTTCAAAATCACCACATAGTGGTAAGTAGATACCCTAAGGGGGATACCCCGAAGCCGCAAGAATAAGCATCAAGTTTCTACTACCTCAAAGAACTGTTTTATGGACTGTTTGCATATAGTTTGCATTTTTTGGAGTTTTACATTATAATATCTGCACTTTATGTATTGGTATTTTGCACAGAAATTGCACTGAATGGCACTTTTTTGATGGTTTATTTATCACTCTCAGTTCAGGATAATTGTTTTTTATGAACACTTATTTATTTATTTACTATTTTATTCATCTTAAATAGCAGCGCTGCAATCACTGACCTTCACTCATTTAAAGCACTAGCACTTTCCTTGCAGCAGGCAGCTAATTTACAAACACTTAATTGATTACCTTCACACCCCATAAGCGCGAGGTCCACAGTCCTGATATTGAGGATCATGGTGTGTCACCTCCTCCGGATACAGTAATCGGTCACCGGGAGGAAGTAGAAGGGCACAGCATAGCATCCCGTCACTTCCGGTGCAGGTGTCTCCACCAAAAGAAAGCAAACCCTAAGACACTGGTATTCATCAGCATCCCGCCGCATCACCAGGAGGCGGGCGGAAGGTTCACCATCACAGGAACATCGTGGAGGCCTCAATCCTGGAAATAGAGAGGGCGCTGCATTGAGCGATAGGCTGCCTGGTCGCCGCTCTGCAAGATGTCGCTCTTCTGGGGACAGGTCGGCTGCAAGTGCACAGAGAAAACCAGCACATCAGGTCAGATCCCCCTCTTCTCCTTCTCTTCTCCAGGAATCTCAGGACGCAGTACATGTAGTGGAGGACTCCAGACCTGCTCAGCATCAGCCTGTATTGGGTGGGGAGTGTCCTGCTGCATTTCAGAACAGTGACATGTTTAATTTTTTTGTTAAATTTATTCAGGATTATCAGCTATTTTCAAAAAACACAGTTTCTACTCCTAATTCAGCAGCTAATGTGTGGGCGCCATCTAGTGGCGCTTTAGAGCAGGAGGTTACCTCTGCTTTTAGTTTGGCAAAAATCACAAAATTTACCTGAATTATGTTTAAAGGAAACTTTGCCTTGTGAGTTTCCCCTAGGTTTTCATTTACCAGAATCCATGAAAAGAAAAAATTTGGCAGGGGGCTTACGTGGATAGGTTATCGCTATTGCCTACTGCAAAAGAATTCATGACTAAAAATGACAAGAAGGATGATGAAAATGATAAAAAAAAAGTTTTAGGGATAAAATCGCTTTCTAACTGGTTACAAGCTTTCTGTATCTTCTCATCTGTTTTGTGTGAAAAGTTTCCTTTTAAAAGTGTGGGCCTTTTTCAACATGTGGATATCATTTTGGAGGCTTATAAAAATGTTGGGGGTTCTGCCTGGTATAATTTATGACATAGCTTTTCGTCAGAAATTGGCTGTTCATCCTAATCTCAAATGGGGTGCTAAAGATATGGGACTTTGGCTTGATCTTTTTCTGCCACAAAGACCCACCTTTCAAAAGCAGTCAATTTCTTCACAGCAACCTACAGTAGGATTACCAGGTTATAAAAAAAGGGATTTGCTTCAGTTTTAATGACTCCCAATCTAAGTGGCCGGGTTCCTGTAAATACAGGCATGAGTGTGCCTTCTGTTCGGGCACTCACCCAATTTCCAAATGTTTTAAAAAGATGGCAAGTCAACAGCCAGGAAATGTTCAAAAAGGCCCCAACCCCAGTGAAATTACAAGAAATGTTGCCATGGCTTCAAACATTTCCAGACAAATGGAAGGCCCAACTATTAATTGAAGGTTTTAAATATTGTTTTAGGCTCCCACGATTTAGCGGTTCAGGTTGTAACATAGGTAAGAATTTAAGGTCTGTAGATAATATTCCAAAAATATATAAATTATGTAGCGCCAAAGGATAAATAAATTATAAATAAATTCAATATACACAAAATGTGTCAATTAATAAAATGAATAAATACATATAAAAATGTATCACAATCAAAGTGCAAGTGCTCTTAATTAATGTGATAAAAAAATATTCAGGTGATAAAAACTATATCGGTAGATAAACCAATAGTGATAATAAATAACTGTTGTCACAATAAGTGCTCGTGCAGATAAAAGTCACACATAAGCATACACTAGTGTGAATTAGAAATAGGTGCACAGAAGTCCATAAAAAATGGGTGCTATCTTCTAAGCTTTGTTAGTACCATAAGACCAAGTGCTGGTGCTTGAATAACTAAAAAGTGCCTTGGTGCATAAATGGTAATGCTGGTCGCTCACCTCCTGGTTTGGCTCACAAATTATAATGAGCCAAACCCGCTTTTTGCACACACAGTTGCCAGTAGGTGTGGATAGGTGACTTCCTGTCCTCCCTCTGTATAAAGGTGCTTCAGGTAAAAGATCCGCAGTGTCGCTGACACACTGAAGGGGATAGGGTGGTCGCCTCCTCACACTCCTCTCTCCACCATCATAATACGATACATGTGTGAAATAAATACAGCGATCTAGTGCTGTAACGTATACTTTATTGGGGCAAATAAAACAAAAAAAAACACTCACATGTACTGGCACTCAGCCAGTGCGGGCATGGACAGTGATATGGGTGCAACAGCGTGTGCAGGATCCTCCCCCGTACGCGGTACGTCGAAGCCACGACTTCCTCAGCAGGAACCCCCGAGTGCCAGTACATGTGAGTGTTTTTCTTGTTTTATTTACCCCAATAAAGTATACGTTACAGAGAGCACTAGATCGCTGTATTTATTTCACACATGTATCGTATATAGTTACATAGTTAGTCAGGTTGAAAAAAGACACAAGTCCATCCGGTTCAACCATAAAAAAAAAAAAAAAAAAAAAACAGTATTGAAAACCCTACCATTCAATCCCATATACACAATCCTATACCCGCTGTTAAACCAGAGGAAGGCGAAAATAAACCCCAGTATGTGACTTATATCTGCACGAGCACTTATTGTGACAACAGTCATTTATTATCACTATTGCTTTATCCACCGATATAGTTTTTATCACCTGAATATTTTTTATCACATATAGGTGTCCTTTTATGAACGGGTGAATTTTTTTCTCCTTTGGCTTCTCTACAGTTCTCTGGGGAAAATGATCACATCTGGCACCCATTTTATGAATCGGAGAACTTCAGTTCGCCCAGAGTGATCAGAGGAGAACGGTTTTCTCGGAGATCTGTGTAGAAGTCAATGGAGCGTCTGTAATCTCGTGAGACAAAGCGAGATTACAGTAGTATGAAAATCCCTCGCGCGCTTTAACAAGCAGAGATAAATTATCACTGCTGAGTACACGAGGTTATAAATAATAGTCCCCTTACATAAATATGTATATATATACACTGAATACACACACACATACATTGTATATATATATACACATTAAATATATATCTACATGTATGTGTGTATATATATACATGTATATATATACATAAATATGGCAGGGGGACATGATTACTGTGTTGGGGGGTCTGAACGAGGAAGAAGGAAGTCCATAATCTTCCTTTTTCCCCCTCAGTTCTCCCCCGATTCTGTCTTCACTCCCTGCTTCACAAGCTCCAGGCTGGTGAACCCGGGAGTGTGAATTCTGGCACAGATCACCAGTGAAGTGCGGGGATCGCAGCTTCATAGTCTGGCCATTTCTGTGTCTGTCAATGACAGATTCCCTGTGTGAAGAGATGATCAGCGGAGAACATGTTCTCCTGCGATCATTTCTGTTTCATAAACTGAGAATGATCGGAAATGAGCTGTGATCAGCAGGATCACTGGTCATCTCCGTTTCATAAAAGGACACCTAATTAAGAGCACTTGCACTTTGATTGTGATACATTTTTATATGTATTTATTCATTTTGTTAATTGACACATTTTGTGTATATTGAATTTATTTATAATTTATTTATCCTTTGGCGCTACATAATTTATATATTTTTGGATTGTTTCTGGTGTTAAGTGAATGCACTTTTATGTTGGCAGCCATTGGTCCCCTTATCTGGCTTTTTAGCTATTAATTGGGGTACTAGTAGTTTTTTTTGTTTGTTAGCGCTGATTAATCACTTTTTATCAAATATCTGTAAATAATATGTTTGAGGTTGTTTTTGATAAGATTAATAAAGGAAGTTATTGCAGGTAGGTTTGTTGGTCCCTTTAGTTTTCCCCCCTTTGTAGATTTTCGCATATTTCCTATAGGTATTGTGCAAAAAAGGAGCCCAATACTTATCGGTTGATCCATCGCCTTTCCTACCCAAAGGGCAGCTCCCTTAATGATGAGATCATTGATGATTCTGCATCAGTTACATATGCTACCTTTGAGGATGCTTTGGTTAAAATTAGAAAGTTGGGGAAGGGGGCTCTCTTAGCTAAGGCTGACATAAAATCCGCATTCAGGTTGCTTCTATTGCACCCAACATGCTTTAATTCTTTTGGTATTTACTTGGCTGGACAATTTTATTTTGACAGGTGTTTGCCCATGGGATACTCACTTTCCTGTTACTATTTTGAATGCTTCTCTTCATTTGTGGAATGGGTTTTGGTTCAGGTGACAGGTTTCAGTGATGTCATTCATTACCTTGATGATTTTCTATTCATGGGTGATGCTGACAGTAATAACTGTCACTTTATTTTGAATACATTCTGTCTAATATGCAAGGAATTTGGGATCCCATTGGTCCAAGAAAAGACAGTTTTGCCAAATAGCTGTATTGACTTTCTAGGAATAACCATTGATTCAGTCTGGATGGAGTTTAGGTTACCGGAGGAGAAAATATACAAGCTGCGTGGAATGCTGATGTATATTATTCGCAAGGAGAAGGTTTGCCTGAAAAAAATCCAATCGTTGTTAGGCCTCCTTGCCTTTGCATCCAGGGTGATACCTATAGGAAAAGTATTTTCTAGGAGATTTTATCTGGCCATTTCAGGTCTTAAATCACCCTCTGCGCATGTGAGAATCTCTCATGATATGAGGGAGGATTTAATGGTTTGGTTGCAGTTTCTTATACATTTTAATGGGAGGGCCTTATGGCAAGATGATTTTATTCTAGACAGGGATTTCCTCCTATTTACTGATTCTGCAGGTTCTTTAGGCTTTGCCGCTATTTGGTGCACACACTGGTGCGCCGAGGGCTGGTGCAAGTGATGGGAGGTTCTAGGTTATGTTAAGAATATAGTTTTGTTAGAACGGTCTCCTATTATAGAGGCATTGGAAATTTGGGGTGAATTTTTCAAGAATAAACGGCTATTGGTCAGAACAGATAATAAAGGGGTTTTATATGCAATTAATTGTTTAACTTCTAGGTCTCCGACAGTCATTGTTTTTTTTTTTTTTTTAAGATATTTAGTCTTTAAGTGCTTATCACTCAATATTTGGATAAAGGCCACTTTTATCCTGGGAAAAGACAATGACCTGGGGGACTCTGTCTCGATTCCAGATGGATAGTTTTTTTTCAGGTACTTCCAGAGGTGGATCCGGTGGGTGTATGTTATCCTGCTTATCTCTGGGATCTAATTTAGAATTGGTAATTGAAAATGTGTAGAAATCATTAGCGCATAGGACATGGGAGGGGTATCAATCTGCCTTTTCTGTGTGGCTATCATTTCTGAATTCCATTAATCAGCATAATGATGCTTTTTCAGAAGAACTAGTCTTGCTATTTTTGAATTTTTTTATTCAAAAATAATTATTCATGGACACATCAATAAAATTTTGGCAGGAGTATCCTTTTTTGTGAGGTTACATAACCACCCTTCTTGCCTGTCAGATTTTTCTGTCAAACAAGCATTGAAGGGTTATAGAAAGAATAATTTTCATATTGACCAACATCGCCCGATTACCCTGGACATTTTGCATGAGTTGTGCAATGTTTTATCAGTAGTATAATATTCCCATTATAAAGCTATTCTGTTTAGTGCAGTGTTTTCAGTTTTATTTTTTGCCGCCTTGAGGATATCTGAATTGATATCGGGAAGTATGGTTTATAGTTCAGGTTTGTTGTTTTCAGATGTTTGTTGTTCAAAAGTTAAGCTCAGCATTTTTATAAAGCAGTCTAAAACAGATCAGTTGGGGTTAGGTTATTGGTGCCATTTAAATGCATGGGTCCCCAGTGTGTTTTTTTTTGGTCAGTAAATATATTTGTTATTAAGGCCCAATTTGCATGAAATATTCTTTATTCATGAGGATGGTAAGCCTTTAACTAAGTTTCAATTTGACTTTGTGTTTAAAAAATGTTTGCAACTGCTATGTTTAGAGCATGTAAAGTTCACTTCTCATTCCTTTAGAATTGGGGCTGCTGCAGAGGTGGCTAGGCTAGGTCTAGATGCTAGCTTAATTAAGAAGATAGGTAGATGGAGGTCGAATTGTTATGCTTCATATGTTCATCCTAATTTTGTTTCTGATCATTCAAGGTAAATATTACAAAGTCTGAATAATTGGGCATTCATTCGTATTCTGGGCACAACAGAGAGCACAGAAGAGGATTTATTCTGAATATCTTGGTTTAGATAAGGAACAGTTTAACATTTTATGGTTCAGTAAGAGAGGAATGTCATGGTCAGAGTTAACCCCTGAATTAAATAGACTGTTACAAAATTGAACTCCCCCTGATATTTTTGTGGTGCACTTAGGACGGAATGACATAGGTAGAACAAAAAACGTTAGATCTTATTTTCCAAATAAGAGACGATTTTCTGCGAGTTAATGTGCTTTTTCCCCAATATGGCTATAGTTTTTTCAGAAATTACTCAGAGATTCAATTGGTTATCACTCCCTTATACGATGCCTTTTGAAAGAATTAGAAAGAGGGTTAACAAAGCATTAGAAAAATTATTTAAAAATGTTGACATTGTTTCATATAGACATATGGACCTGGAAGGTGGTGTTCGTGGTCTATACCGGGACGACTGAGTCCATCTTTCTGACATTGGGTTGGATATTTTTAATGAAAATTTTGGCACATGTATCGAGTTGGCCGCGCTGCGGGGTGGTGACAGGCGATAATGGTATCGCCTGTCGTCTGGGTGATGAGTTAAAAGTTAAATTTTTTTATTGCTATTACAATGCTGATGTTATAGAATGAAGCTCTATGCTGCGACCATAGATCTCCACGCTGAGTCTATGTTCACATTTGTTTGTTTCCCCATCACGCACAGAAATAAGATGCACTTTAGCAGACAACAGTCTGTGCCATTAAATCCAATATATGGCCCTCTATTTAATGTGATCGGCTATTTTTTTAACATGTGGTTCACATTTTTAGTTTATTCTGGTCAAATATTTGGCCTTTTTATTATATAGATTTATTGGCAGTCATTGCTCATATAGTCTTTTTAATTTAATTTATCTAATATGTTTCGAAATGGATATTTGCCTTAGTTGACAGTGATGTGCTGTTGATAAAGTGGCAGCTATCCCACATGGTCGATTGAAATGATCCCGGATGTGAGATCGGGGTGGATCCCTTTCCTTCTTGTGTCTATTTAAAGCGGTGTCTTCAACACGCCGCCCGTACCTTGATAACGTCACATTTGACAAAACGTACGTCGGTCGCAGCGTGCTGACGTCACCGGAGCGGGACGAAGGGCGGGCGGAAGAGCTAACCGGCCGGCGGCTTGTGCGCAATATTGTACATGCTCATACCTTACCTTCTACTTGTAAGTGCATTACCTTTTTCTTTTAAATAAATGTTATGGTTTTACGCTATGGGACCATTTATATTTTTTCCACATGCTAATACGGTCTGATGGTGGATGCCCCTAATCATTTATGCTGTCATATTGTCTAAGCCCTGGAGGTATAGCGGAGAGCTACCCCTGGGTTGTCCTTAGTGTTTCCTGAGTGATACCCTTTGGATTTATTATACCTATTTCTGGCAAGCAGTATATACCACTGGTGGTGGTTACTGCACATTTTGGTGAATACTGAAAACTTCATTCATGGTTTCTTGGGAAATTTCCAGATTAATTGAGAGACTTTTCTTTGAATTATTCACTTATACAACAAAATTTGGACATTACATATTGTTTACATTTAATTAATTTTTTATAATTATAAAGATTATTAGATACAACCAGATACAGGCAATACACATACAATACAAAAAAAAAAGCCTTGGTAAGAGTTTGACATCATCACATATATAAATCAACTCTCCCCTTAAATACCGCAAAAAAGAAAATGCCCTCTCTGGTATGCAACTTTTTTTTTTTTTTTTTTTTTTATCAAGTAGACAGAAAGTCTACCATTAAGAACAAATTATAAAGAAACGAAAAGAAGAGAAGAGAGAAAAAAAAAAAAAAAGGGGGAAAGGAAGTAAAATGTATCCCCAAACTATGTTTAACCCTACCAACAGACCACATACTATTTTAGACATAGCTGCCCATTCATTTAATCATTCTGCCATAAGGCTTACCCCTTCTCCAGAGGTAATAAATAGATCCCACATTTTCCATTTTTCCGCATGTCCATCTCCTCTATGCTGGGAGGACACGATCAGATTTTCCATCCTATTAATCTCCTCCACCCTCTTGAGCCATTGAGCAATCTGCGGAGGGGTCGTCTGTTTCCACATAGATGGTATACATGCCCGAGCGGCATTCAAAAGAGGACAGAGCATAGTTTTTTTAAAGGCCCCGAGTGGAGCATCTACCACTTGAAGCAGAAAAAAAGCCGGGTCGTCTGGGATCTTCAATTCCTTGAATTTTGCTACTATTCTTCGAACCTCTCCCCAAAAGGTTAGCAATATTGGGCACGACCAGAAGATATCTTTCACCTCTACATCTCCAGCACCGATCTGATGCCTCAGGGAAAAAACGGTGAAGACGCTCCGGAGTATAGTACCATCGTGTTAAAAGTTTGAAATTTGTCTCCTGCGTCTTCATACAAATCGAAGAGTTCAAAGCTAGGTGAATCATATTCTGTTTCTGCTGTACAGTAAACGGACGCCCAATATCGGTTTCCCACTTCTCCACCCAGGGTAGTACAACCTGGTCATTCTGAGGCTGCAACAAGCTATATGATTGAGAGAGGGTAGGAGAGAGCACCTCTTTTCCCATACATAAAGCTTCAAAAGGGGTCAAAGGCCTAGAATAGACAACTGGCCTCAGGAGAGAGGCTAGAAAATTATTAATTTTAATGGCAGGCCAGAACTGAAGTGCAAAGTTCTGAAAGAGTTGGCCAACGTGTCCCTATCAAAAAATGGGAGGCCTGATGAATCCCTCTGTCCCGCAATGCCACCAACTCACGATCTGAAGTTCCCGGAGGGAACAACGGATGGCCCAATACCGGTTGGATGGGGGAGGGCAAGGGGGCCAGATTGAAGCGTTCACTCAGATGTTCGATCACTGTAAGAGTGGCCCCGATCAGAGGATGTCAGCAAACCCGAGATGGAATATTACGGATGCACCATGGTGCTCCCTGTATTGGAAAGCCACATTGTGCCTGTTCCAACTGGACCCATAGTTTGGAAGTAGCATGTCTACACCAATCTAGGGCCCTACATAGGTGGGATGCCTGTTGGTATTTATGGATATCTGGGAAGGCCAAACCCCCCATACATTTCGGCAATGTAAGAAGATTTCTGCGTAGCCTAGGTTTTTTACATGCCCACACAAAACGCACAAAAAGAGAATTGGTCTGACGCAAGAACTGTCTAGGAATCTTTACAGGCAAAGCCTGAAACAGATACAAAAATTGAGTTAGGATGCACATTTTTAAAAGGTTGCATCTTCCAAACCAGGAGTGTGGTAGTAACAGCCGGGTCCTGGTCACAAGAGGGGGGGGAAGTTAAGAGAGTATATTTTTGAAGGGTTCGGGGGTATCAGAGTACCTAGGTATTGAAGTGCATTATCCGTCCACCGCAATCCAAAGCTAGTCTTCAAGATTTTTGTTGTAGCCATGGGCAACCGGACCCCCATCGCCTCCGACTTCCCAAAATAGATTTTTAAATTGGACAGTGTACCATACAGATCAAATTCTCTCATCAAGTTCAGTAGGGACACCACTGGGTTAGAGATTGAAAAAAGCATATCATCAGCATAAGCCGAGACTTTATAATGGCCCCATCCTACACAAATCCCCCCTATGTCAGAGTTTTGGCAGACCCTGCTGAGAAAAGGTTCCAAAGTAAGGGCAAACAAAAGAGGTGACAGGGGGCACCCCTGCCTTGTACCATTCCGGATTGCAAATTATCAGATAATGTACCGTTTGCCTTCACTTGCGCGCACGGGTCTGTATAAACCGACTTAATCCAATTAAGCATAGTGTCCCCTAGGCCAATGTGCCGTAGTACCAGAAACATAAACCGCCAGTTCAAGCGGTCGAATGCTTTCTTAGCATCCGTACTGAGAAAGACACTCGGGATGTCTCTGGCACTTGCTGCTTGTACCAAATTAAGTACTTTGACTGTATTATCCCTGGCCTCCCTCTTAGGGACAAAGCCCACCTGGTCAAGGTGGACCAAAGATGACAGATGTCCACTCAACCGAGATGCCAAGATCTTGGTGAAAATCTTAAGATCTAAGTTGAGGAGGGAGATTGGTCTATAACTACCGCAGGCCGAGGGATCCTTCCCTTCCTTGAAGAGAAGGGTAATGTGCGCTCGTAAGGTATCGATTTGAAATGGAGAGTCCTCTCCTACTGAATTAAAAAGCCGTATTAAATGAGGACTTAAGATGGGGAACAGTGTCTTATAGTAAGCTAACGTGAAACCATCAGGTCCCGGAGCTTTCCCTGGCTTAGTGGAAGCGATGGCCTGCTCCACTCCTCTAATATCTCCACGACCTCTCCTGTAAGACTTGGCATCTGGGAAGAAGCAATATACTCCACCATCTTGGATTCTGGCAAAACAGGTAGTTTTAAGGTTATATAATGATGCATAGAAATCCCCGAAAGTTTGGACAATCTGTTTGGGTAAGGTACATTTGCGTCCCGTAGAGGACATAACGTGGTATATAGTTAGATCCCTGAAGGTCTCGCACTGCCCTAGCAAGTGTTTTCCCACACTTGTCTCCTGACTCAAAAAAAACTCGCCGGCAGCGCTGGAGAGAGACCTTTGCTTTAGATAACTGCAAGTCTAAAATAGACTTGTGAGTAATATGCAATTCCTCCATTATCGCAGGCATAGGGGCATGTTTATGTCTAGCTTCAAGTCTATGCAGGTTATCCAGCAGGGATGATAGTTGAGCTGATCGTGCCTTGAGCTTCCAAAACATAGATTTGGAAGCTTGGACCTCCGAAAGTGTATAAGTTAGCAAAACCGGTGAATGGTCCGACCAGGTAACAGAACTAATTGATGATGTACGGACTGCATGCAGCTGTGCGTGGGGGACCAGGAAGAGATCGATCCTAGAATAGGACCCATGAGGGGGGGAAAAAAAAAGTATAGTCCCTCTCGCCTGAATGTTGTAGCCGCCAAACATCGATAAGTTGAGCCTGATGAAGTGCTTGAGCGATTTGTTTATTAACCCTGGAGGGGACCGATGAGGATCCTGTAGAGGAGTCAACAGACGGCACCAATGGGACATTAAGGTCCCCGACCAGCACTAATTGGCCCTCCGAGAAATCGGAAAGGGCCTCCAATACCCTTGAAAGGAACGTATTCTGGCCTATATTTGGTGCGTAGATCGATGCCAGGGTAACCAACACATCTCCGATCGTGCCCTTAACAAATACATAATCGCCCCTCTGGGTCTATAAGATTCTCACGGAGCGTCCACGGCAGACGACTAGATATTAGGATGGAGACCCCTCTAGACTTGGAATCAGCAAAGGTCGAGTGATAAGCATATGGAAAATATCTGTTCCGCAGAATAGGCAGTCGATCAGTCCGAAAATGGGTTTCTTGTATAAATGCTACATGAGTGCCCAAACGGTGCAGGTCGTAAAGCAAAAGACAACGTTTTTCTGGTGTGTTTAGGCCTCTTGCATTTAAAAGAAACCAACTGTAGGTCATCCATAGCGTGGGGAAAAAAACAAAAAAAAAAAACAAACAACAAAAAAGAAAAAAACCCCGGACCGAAATCTGTTGAAAAGTGATAGAAAAAACAACCAAATGGTTGAAAAACGTACGTTGTCAACCCTACCCAGGCAACGCGCGTAATGCTCAATGGGAGTATGGAAGGAGAGAAAAAAAAAGAACCCAACCCCGCACGGGGAGGCACCTCCGCCATCCTCTCCCAAAAAAAAGGGAAAGAAGGGAAGAACCCCGCACCCAGCAAATACAACAACAAGTATCATAATTAGATATCCTAAACAAGGCAGCATATATATATATATATATATATATATATATATATATATATATATATATATATATATATATATATATATATATATATATATATATATATATATATATATATACACACACACACACACACACACACACACACACACACACACACACACACACACCCCGAATATACATATACACACACATACCCCGAATATTCCCAGTACCACCATACCAGTACCCCATTACCACATCATATTATACTCGATCCTACACTCCATACTATACTCCGCACCCTACAACCACCATGGGCCATATGTTATTCCCAATCCACAACTTCAATATCAGCCTCAGGAGAGCCAGTTCCCCCCATAGCATTCCCCCAAGTAGGATACTTAGACGGGACCCCAAGGAAAAAAAATTGAATATTGTGTAGCAGTGTATAGAACCAAGTTTAATCTGAGGCATCAAAGCCTACAAAATAAGCCCCTACAACAAAACAGCGCACTCCCCCCACCCCATATGCACCACCCCATCCCACTGCACCTATGTGCGCCTATATGCACTGTGCCATCTCCAAAAATCTCCCTAATGTCCCCCTTTTATCCGCTGTTTAGGGAAAAAAAAAAAAGGGGGGGATCGTGAGAAGAAAGCTACATCAGCAGTTCATTGCTCTCTCTGATAGGAGGGGGTTGGTACAATGTCACATCAGGTCAGTTTTTGATGGTTGGTCCAAAAAAAAAATCCACCAAAATGTTCCCTCCATCAACCTGATAGTGGTGGTCTAATATTCAGCATAGTCCCCTTTTTCATTCTTTCAGGGCAAAAAAAATATGAAACCTATAGGCGGTCACTTATCTTAGGATACAACAGCCTTCTAAGATCAGAGTCAGGAGAGGACAGAGCAGGATGATCCAAGTTCAACTCAGCATGTTAACGGCTAGCGTTAACAACAGAAACCAGATAATCATGGGAGAGACATGGGGGAGCCATCCCAGGGTTAAAGGGGGGTTAAAGGGAGGTAAGTAACCTGGTAAGTGACCTGGCTGCACTCCTTCAAACCACCGATGTCACCTCCGAGCATGGAGTATGCGAATCTCTCCTTGGTCTGTGCCTTTGCCGATACTTGCCGCCATTAGGATCTAGATGGACCCGACCTGCCATTGGCCCAGGGATGAAGGTAAGCCAGTCCTGTACTGAAATGGCATCGACTTCCAAAAAAGCAAACAGACCGGGTAAATCACCTGGTGTCCGTAGCGTGTAGCTCTGACGATCTCTCCTAATGGTAAGTGATAACGGGTACCCCCATTTGTAAGTGCAACCTCCTTGCCGAGCAAGGTCTAGGACGGGACGGAGTATCGAGCGCCTCTGAAGAGTAGCCTTGGAGATATCTGGTAAAATTTTCACCGCTGAGCCTAGGTAATCTACTGTCCCAGCCTCCCATGCCCTGCGGAGGATCTTCTTTTTCAGTGAATAATGATGTGGGCGTCAGAGCACATCCCTCGGCTTTGTTGGGTTGGATGACTTGGGTCCCCAAGCCCTGTGTATACGATCCAACTCTGGTTTCTCTGGCATTTCTAAGCCGGGCAGCGTGCGAAATATTACCGTAGCAATTGTCTCCAGGTCTTCAGTTACTGCAAGCGCAAGTTATTGCGGCGGCTCCTGTCTTCCATTGATTCAAACTGCAATCGCAAAGAAGCAATGTCCTCCAGCTGAGATGATCTAGAGTTTTCCAAAGTTTGGACACGCTCCTCCATAGTCAATAGAGCAGCCTCTCCAACGGATAGGCGCCTGGATCTCCTCACGCACAGCCTGCCAGTCGCGGCGGTGAGTCTCTTCAATGCGGTCCACAAGCACTTGTATGTCTGCTTTAGTGGGCAGCGCTAGGAGCATGGAGCGAATTTCACTCTCTCCCCCCAAGGATGGCACTTGGAGGGGTGATTGTGAAGCTTGTGGAGCCTCTCGCTGGGAGTCTGTATGGTCCTCCAGTACGTCAGAGCTACCTGACACTGCTGGTAAGGGTAGATGTTCCGGTGATGCTGCGGCTTCCTGCAGCCCTCCTTGCGCTTCAGCCATCCTGCTTGCGACCCTGGATTTCGTACTCGGGAAAAAATGGTGAATTTCCCCCTTAGATTTGGTAGATCGGGTCGGGTTAGATGTTGGCTTTGATTTCGGCTTCTTTTTGAGGGTTGTGTGCATATTAACTAAGCATCAGCAGTAAAAGCTGGGAGGTTCAGATGGCAGGCGGGAGCTCTCCCCAGACACGTCTTCACTCTCTCATGGTCATAGGGCGAAAAAAAACAGTACATTTAATCTATACCTTCACTGTTTGGGTGACATTATATTGTCACTTCACTGCACCCTGCGGAAGAGGAAGTTCCGGTGTGAAGAGTTCGGTGCCCCCCGTGATCCCCGCCGTGCCGCGTCTACTGAGAAGTTTCTTATATCAGGGTCTATAGTCATCAGAGGAGGAAGGTGGAACGTCTATGGTCATCGGAGGAGGAAGGTGGAACGTCTATGGTCCTCGGAGGAGGAAGGTGGAATGTCTATGGTCCTCGGAGGAGGAAGGTGGAACGTCTATGGTCCTCGGAGGAGGAAGGTGGAACGTCTATGGTCATGGGAGGAGGAAGGTGGAACGTCTATGGTCATGGGAGGAGGAAGGTGGAACGTCTATGGTCATCGGAGGAGGAAGCGTCAGCCGTGTTCATTGATCCCGCCCCCATCTGCGGAGGAGCCCTGCCCCCAGAGAGCTGCTCTCAATGAGATTGGCTGTGCATGGTTTTTGGTGGATATCGTGGCTCCCTGCAGACGGTGTTGAACAACTAGAGAGAGGCACTGCGCCAGGACTCCATTGATGTTCATACCCTGTGTTGGATGCTGACATACATGTGTGATCTGGTAAGTGCTTGGTGTATCTAGAGCATGCAGCACTAACCGCAGATATAGTCACACTAAGTGGTGGTGAATTATTTTCCTGCACTCAGCACCCTGCGCTGGATCCTTGCTGATTTTGGACATTTACTCTTCTAATTTATTTAACGCTCTCTTGCATTATCCTATTGGGACATTCATCACTGAATATAATTTGTATACATTCAGGTTTACACTATTGGTTGATTTAATCACTTAATCATTGGTATTGCTTTACGCAGGTTGATTTAATATCAATATTTCAATGTAGCGTGGCTCTTTTTTATAATTTTTATAATATGATATAATAAACTAAAATTGAACAACTGAATAATCATATACAAATAAATCCCATTGATAAAAAATAAAAAAAAAAATAAAAAAAACGTTTTAATCAGTGAGAAATTGGGAAGTAATTTTGCAGAGATCTTTTGACTGTGTACAGAAAAAGAAGAAGTACAGCAGAAGGAAGACTGGTCTAGCAACTATTAAAACAAGTTTATCCAGCACTGTGTTTCTCAATTATTTTACTGCGTACACCCGCCAAACACCCTGCAATGCACTGCGCGCTGCACAGTGCATTTTGCGCCCTGATTGGGCAAGGCTTTGTAAGCTGGCTGTTAAGGAGTGAAGCCAAAAAGCAGGCCATGGCGTCCTACACAACCGAAGAGTCATCAGCTGTCAATGGTTTTCGTCACTGACAGCCGAATTAAAAAATAAATAAAAAATGGCGTGGGGTCCCCCGCTAGTCTATACCAGACCTGAATGATGGGTTTTAGGGGGAATCCAATGCCAAAATAAAAAGAAAAATGGCATGGGGTCCCTTTCCAAAATCTATACCTGCCCTTATCCAAGCATTCAGTCTGGTAGGTCGGGAGGGAACAAGCGAGCGCTGAACCATACCAGGCACATGCCCTTAACAGGGGGGGGGGTGCCTTTGGGCAGGGGGAGCTCTGCCTTCCCACCCTAAAGCCCCTTGTCCTCATATTGACGTGGTCGGTGGTTGTTGGGTCTGCGGCAGGTAGGGCTACATAGTACCCTTACCCATTCACCCAATAAGTGTCAAAAAGTAATAAAAAGAATAAAATAATAAAAACAGTTTTTGAAAATTCCTTTATTAAAAAATAAAAAACAGTGTTGCCCAATGTAAATCCATAGTCAATTATGCCGCCAGCCGCACCCAAAACCCCCCCCCCCCCCAAAAAAAAACACTCCTGCTGTCCATGAAGGCTGGCTTCCTACTGCAGGCACCACTATTTGACAGTTCTTATATAGGTTAGAGGCGGGGCCACCTGGCGACTTCACCTGGTGGCACCTCCCTTGTGATGTCGCTGACCCAGCATGCACCGGTCCATGACCTACTATTCACCTACTTACCCACTTACCTTAAAAGTGTCAAAGTAATAGAAACAGACAGTTTTTGACAATTCCTTTAGTGCATGGGGGGGGGGGGCAGGATCTAGGGGTCCCTTGTTAAAGGGGCTTCCAGATTCTCATAAGCCCCCTGCAGGAAGACCCCCACAACCACCGGTCACAGTTGTGGGGATAAAGCCCTTTTCCCCATCAACATAGGGACAAGGTGATTTGGGGTGAGGGGCAGAGCCCTCCTACCCCAAAGCATCCACCCCCCCAAGTTGAGGGCATGTGGCTTGGTATGGTTCAGGAAGGGGGCACTAGCTTGTCGTCGTCCCCCTTTCCTGATCTGCCAGGCTGCATGCCTGGATAAAGGTATGGTATGAATTTCTTTCTTTATTTATTTTTTTTGAAATGAGGTTTCTCTTAAAATCCATACCAGATGCTAAGGACATTTTTTTTTTTTTAATAGCCGAGTGATTTGACTTTTTTTTTTCTTTAGAAATTTAATTTTTGCTACAGTATGCTCTATGCATGCTATAGATGTGCCACTTTACAGGCAGACTAAAGGGCCCCACTAGGCACTATATTTAAAGGAATTTATAGTTTTTACTGTTGCACTTTAAGCATCATTAAAATAACTGCTTCTGCATGTATCAATGCAAACAAAAAAAAAAGTGATTACATGTCCCCCAGGGCAGTGCCTAGACTCCCATAACCCTTCTATGGCTAATTGCTTGCATATAAGCCTTCAAAATGGGCATTTGATTTTTCCTGTTCGGCTCCCGGGATGTTTGGCCCATCTCTACTTATCAACGTTTAGAGCAGTATGTGCCCAGGGACAAATGCCTGCAATGCAGACACGGTTATTATTTACCTATAGCTAGGCCTATAACGTGCACCATTAAGGAGAGATTTACTTGTGAATGGGCAAGTGATGCCATGCCGTTCCTTCAGAGTGCTGGTACATGAGTAGCAGTGTTCTGCCGAAAGTTCCAACTTGCCAAGATCTCCAACCCATGTCACTTCCGGTCGGAGATCTCGGCGCAAAAGACAAGGCCGTGCACAGAGAACTCCAATGCAGTGCCTGAGAGTTGGAGTTCTCGGCAGCACAATTCAATGCTCCTGCACATGCACCCGCAGGTCCACAGTGCCTGAGAGTTGGAGCTTTTGGCAAATAAAAACCTGTGCACAGTGCTATTCCCCACAGTACTTGTACAATTGTGAGCGTCCCTATGTGCTGTTTGAATGGGCAGAGACACAGGCAGAAGTTAGCTAAGCTAAGCCTGAAAGGGAATGCTGGGATTTATAGTTCCTCTCCATTAAAAAAAATAAAAATGTCACAAGAGTTAGCATAGCTGAGCCTTAACCACTTGCCGACCAGTCACGTTGACTGTACTGCGGCAAAGTGGCTCGTTATCGTCTGGCGACGTAGACCTACGTCACCAGACATTCCACTCTCTCGGCGCCGCGCGCGCGCGCCCGGAGGCCCGCTCCCGCTGTATTCAGTTACAGCGGGAGTCGGGCCAGGGGAAGATCGTTGGGGATCTACTGTGGGAACCCACCCGCTTGTGTAAACAAAGCGGGCGGATCTCCTAAGTGACAGGCAGGGACAGATTGCAGGGTTCAGCATAGCTGAACCTGCGATCTGTCCCTGTGTCACACAGTCCCCTCCCCCCACACACGTTAGTAAGCACCAGGCATACATTAACCCCTCCCTCTCCAATAAAAATTAACCCCTTCCCTGCCAGTGTAATTTTTACAGTAACAGTGCATATGTACAGCAAAAATGACAGAATTCTTTTCCTTAGTTAGTAAACGCAACAACTTTTGCGCAAACCAATCAAAATACGCTTATTGCAATTTTTTTTACCAAAAATATGTAGCAGAAAACAAATTGGCCCTAAAATTTTGATTTTTACATTTTTTTTTGTGGGGGAATTTCATATAAAAAAAAAATGTGAAAAATGTTTTTTTTTTCAAAATTGTCGCTCTTTTTTTGTTTATAGCGCAAAAAGTAAAAATCGCACAGGTGATCAAATACCACCAAAAGAAAGCTCTATTTGTGGGGAAAAAAGAACATAAATTTAATTTGGGTACAGCGTTGCTCGACCGCGCAATTGTCCGTTAATGTAACGCAGTGCCAAATCACAAAATATGGCCTGGTCAGGAATGGGGTAAAACCTTCCGGTCATAAAGTGGTTAAAAATACGCTTATTGAGAATTTTTTTGTCAAAGACATGTAGCTAAATACATTTTGGCCTAAATATATGACAAAAATGTAATATATTGGATATTTAACTGTCAAAGTAGAAAAATATTGTTATTTTTTCAAAATTGTCGCATTTTTAATTAATATCGCAAAAAATGAAAATCACACAGGTGATCAAATACCACCAAAAGAAAGCTCTGTTTGTGGGGAAAAAAGGACGTAAATTTCGTTTGGGTACAGCATTGCATGACCGCGCAACTGTCAGTTAAAGTCGCACAGTGCCAAATCGCAAAAAGTGGCCTGGACGTAAGACAGCAAAATCCTCCGGTGGTAAAGTGGTTAAAGTACATGCTGGAATTTATAGTTCCTCTCAAAAAAAAAAAACACAGTTGTGAACAGTGCAAAGACACAGACAGTATGTAGCTGAGCCTGAAAACATGCTGGGATTTATAGTTCCCCTCAAAAAAAAAAAAAAAAAAAAGCGCAGCGGCACGGGTTGAATGACGGTGGGGGACAGGGGCTGAATGAGGGCGGAGACACACCCCTTGCATGCCAAATGGTCAGTGCTTATCCCTGGGGATTTCACAGCGGCTGTAGCATGAAGATGGGGTATCTGTCAGTGGGGGGGCAGAATGAGCAGTTAGAGGAGTGGGGGGCCTGTCATGTTACTATAGGTGCAGTCACGGAAAGCGAACTTTGAGAGGCCAAAGTTCGGGCCCTGAATTAGTATAGGGTCCCAAATATGGCACAGAGATAGGGAAGGTCTACCTCTAGGGGCCTCTAGTATCCCTGTGCCAAATTTGGTGCCCCTGGGGTTAGGTCCGCTTGGTGCAGTATGGCAAGCTTGGAGTGGGCACAGTTGCAGGGCCACAGCCCGGGCCCCAAACATGTCTGGGGTTTCCAAATTTGGCACGGAGGTAGGGGAAATTTAACATTACCATCCCAAAAATGTTGGGGTCATTAGCCCAAAATGTCTTTGTCAAATTTTTATGGGGTCACTTAGTAGCATATGGCTGCCAGTCAATACTACAAAGCGGGTATTGCTGGGTACCATAATAATCCACATAGTCTTAGCTATCCATGAAGTGGGGCTTTGGATTTCCTCTGTTCCGCAGTATTTGGCCAAAGTCAGTCCCCATGGCAGCCCATTTAATAATTAAGCATTGGCCACAAAAAAATGTGCGTGGCTCCTAGAAGCCCTCTACTATTAGTCTGCCAGTTATGGTGCCCTTAACTCCCGTGGTTTGGGTACCGCAGTGCCCTAAATTTATAGTAGCTTGACCCGCTATGTTAAACTTTGGCACGGACGTAGTCTGGACATTTGAGGGACTGCAGCTAGGGCCCCAAATGAGTCTGGGGGGGGGGGGGGGGGTCATATTTGCCACAGAGGTAGGGGAGGTCTTCCTTTACCAAACAATTTGGATTCGCTAGCCCAAAATTTCCTGGTCAACTATTTCCAGGGCCACTTGCGAGTTTGTGGCCCTCGGCCCGTACAGCAGAAATCTCTGGACTCTTAGCTATTCAACAGTACCTGCAGAGTGGGGCTCTGCAGTTTCTGTATTCCATAGTGGTTAGCCAAATCTACCCCTATGCATGTTAACAATTAAGCACCGGGCCTGAAAAATGCATGTGGCCCCTGGGTATCCTATAGTACAGTGATGGCGAACCTTGGCACCCCAGACATTTTGGAATTACATTTTCCATGATGCTCAACTACACTGCAGAATGCATGAGCATCATGGAAGTGTAGTTCCAAAACATCTGGGTGCCATCACTGCTATAGTATCTCTGAGCCAAGTTTGAGGCCCTTAGCCGTCAGGGTTCCGGTATCACAAGGCCCATAATTTAAGTCAGCTTGGTGCTGTATGGCAATCTTTGAAAGGGCACAGTTGCAGGGCCCCAGCTGGGGCACCAAACAAGTCCAGGGACCCATATTTGGCACAGAGGTAGGGGAGATCTTCCTTAACCACTCTTAAAATGTTGGGAGTAGCTGGCCTGAAATTTTCTGGTCAACTTTTTCAGGGGCACCTTGGGAGTGTTTGGCCCTCGGACAGTACCATGGAGCGGGGACTGCTGGGTACCATATTAATCTCCATATTCTTAGCTAACCAATGGTACCTAGTACCTATGTTCCACAGTATTTGTGCAAAATTCGACCCCCATGCCAGTCCTTGTGAAAATTAGGCACTGCCCACAAAAAAATGTGTATGGCCCCTGGGGATCATCTAGTATCCCTATGCCAAGTTTGGTGCCAGTAACCCCCATGATTTCGGGTACCACAGGGCCCTAAATTTATGGTAGATTGGCCCGCTATGTTAATCTATGGCTCGGTCGCGGTTGGGAATTTGAGAGGCCACTGCCATAGATTAACATAACAGGCCAAGCTACTATAAATGTAGGGCCCAAACTACAGGGATTCAGGGCACCACACTTAGCAAACTTATACTAGAGGACCTCCAGTAGCCACACAAATTTTTTGGGGGCAGTGCCTAATTTTTACAGGGACTGGTATGGAGATAGTCTTTGGCCAAATACTACGGAACATAGGTAATGCAAAGCCCTACTTCTCGGGGACTGTCGGATAGCTAAAACTATGGAGATTAACTACTTGCCGACTGGGGCATAGCCCAATGACGGCTACAGCGCAGTCAGCTTATTCTGGGAGGGCGTACAGGGACGATTTCCCAGAAACGTGCTTCCTGCAGATTGTGGTAAAGGGCCAACAACAGGGCCCTTTACCATGTGATCGCTTCATCGAATGACAAAGCGATCATTTGTTAACAAACCGCTGCATGTCCAGTTCAGCTCTCTCCTCGCACACTGTTCACACTGATCGGCACCACCCCTGCCTCATCCATGCCCACCTCTGCCTCATCAATGCTCATTTGTGCAACATCAGTGTGTCCCTTATCATACAGCCTGTGTCCCCTGCTGTCACCCAGCTTGTGTCTCTGCGCTGTTCACAATTGTGTTTTTTTTTTTGAGAAGAACTATAAATTCCAGCATGTCCTTTCAGGCTCAGCTATGCTAACTCCTGTGACTTTTTTTTATGGAGAGGAACTATAAATCCCAGCATTTCCTTTCAGGCTTAGTTCAGCTAACTCCTGTCTGTGTCTCTGCCCATTCAAACAGTGCATAGGGACGCTCACAATTGCTAAAGTACTGTGGAGGATAGCACTGTGCATGGGTTTTTATTTGCCAAAAGCTCCAACTCTCAGGCACTGTGGACCCGCTGGGCACATGCACAGTAGCATTGAATTGTGCTGCCGAGAACTCCAACTCTCATGCACTGCGTTGGAGTTCTCTGCACACGGCATTGTCTTTCGCGCATGCGCAGTAGCGGCAACCTGCTGAGATCTCCAACCAGAAGTGACCTGGGTACGGAGATCTCGGCAAGCTGGAACTTTTTTCAGAACAGGGGCTCCAGGTCGGAGGACGCAAACCCAGAAGGAAGACCGGGTGAAGACGGAAGCCCTGTCAGCGATGACAGCGTGTTACTGGAGGGCTTCCTTTTAAAGGAAAGTTTCAGATAATGTACTGGCGCATTATAACTTACCTTGCAGACTAAATTTAAAAAAAAAAAAAACACATTTTACTACCACTTTGAGAGAAGATCCTCAGGGTGACTTAGGCAGTTACAATACAGGTTTATCTACAGCTCCAAGAATCTACAAACTAACATTTTTGTGAAATTGTAAACTGATTTGTCAAAATTCTGCTTGTGGATTCTCATATTTATCCTCTTTCACTCTAAATAAATACAAAAGCGGTCACCTGTTTGGAGTTGTCACCGTGATGGGCGATGGCACTATGGGCAGAGGGGAGGGCACTCTCAGCTGAACCCCTGACCAGGAGATATGGCAGCCACAATAAGATTTCAGATAGCTGTAGCATCCTGCGGCAGCCGCAATTCCACTACTGCCCACCACTGATACTTTTCCTCCAGCCACTGAACTCAGCCGATAAGTGTCCGGGCCATCGATGCTGGCCAAAGAGCTGTCCACATTGACCACAAAATCGTCAGCACGGTCCCCGATCAGACGGCGTAGGAGATCTTGTACAGCAGAGGTCTGTGTCGTGTCACTGGAATGGGGCTTTAGGTGAGACAATGTCTGGAACGCCCGTCCTGATAGTGATTCTCGAAGACAGGAGACCATCACAATCATCATTACCACCACATTCATTGTGTTAGTTTCTTATAGGAGGCAGTTCTTCCTTACAGTCTGAATCATGAGTCCTGAAACTCAATACATTCAATAGAGTTCATACAGAGTGTGTGATCCACACAGACTGACAGCTAATTCCAGCAGCCGCTGAAGATGATCGTGAGATGACTGAGAACTCATACAAACAAAGTTATTATGAAGGGAGCAATCATATGAGCAGACCACAGAGCCTCTGATATAAGAGAATGTGTGATTGGTGTGCTGCTTCGTTACGTCATTGGGTCTGTGTAATAGCTTCCAGGGTTTGCTGCTGCCCCTCCTTCCTCATAGCTGTGGGTGCAGTAGTTGGAAAAGTTTTGCAGGTTGCACAGTGCTGGAGGTAGGCAGAGCTTTCCCATGTGAGATTGTTTAGTAGACTTGTGTAATCCGAATTGGAGGAAGGGAGTGGAATTTAACCACTTAAGCCCCGGAGGATTTGGCTGCTAAAGGACCAGGGGTTTTTTTGCGATTTTTTACTGCATGACTTTAACTGACAATTGCGCGGTCATGCGACGCTGTACCTAAACGAATTTGACGTCCTTTTTTTCCCACAAACAGAGCTTTCTTTTGGTGGTATTTGATCACCTGTGCGATTTTTTAAACACGCGCTATAAACAAAAAAAGAGTGTAAATTTTGCAAAAATAACAATATTTTTCACATTTTTTTATATGAAATTCCCCAAAAAAAAAAGTAAAAATCTAAATTTTTTAACATTTTTCGGCCAATTTGTTTTATGCTACCTATGTTTGGTAAAAAAAAATCGCAAAAAGCGTATTTTGATTGGTTTGCGCAAAAGTTATCGCATTTACTAACAAAGGGAAAGATTTTTGTCATTTTTGGTGTTTTTTTTTTTAATGCGTAATGGCGGCGATCTGCGATTTTTTTTTTCGGTACTGCGACATTGCGGCGGACAGATCGGACCCTTGACTGACATTTTTGACACTTTTGGGGGTACCAGTGACATTACTGCAGTAATCAGTGCTATACATATGCACTGTTACTGCAAAAATGACACTGGCAGGGAAGGGGTTAACTTTATTGGACAGGGAGGGGTTAAGTGTGTCCTAGGGGCGTGATTCTAACTGTGTAGGGACATTCCTATTGGTGTAAAAGCAAAGATCAACCGTTCTACATAGTAGAACGGACAGATCTTCACTTTTACACAGGGAGAACTGACAGGCAGCTTGTTTACACAAGCCGCTCTGTCTTTCTCCCTTCACAGGAGCGATCGCAGTGTGACTGGCGGACATCGAATCCGCCGGTCACACGCACTGACTTGTCTGTGAACGAGCCGCGGCGGGCGCGCGCCTCGGCGGGCGCGCGCCCGCCCGCGATACGCTCGCAAGTCAGTGACAGGCGAGTGACGTACCGATACGTCACTCTGCCTGGCCGGGGCTGACCGCCGCAGTATATAGTCGTGCGGCGGTCGGCAACCGGTTAAAGTGTGCTCTGAAAATCAAGTTTTTTTTTAAAACTGTCAGTGTTTGTTCCACAAAGTTAAATGGATCATGATTACCAGATGTGGCATCTTGTAAAAATCCTCTGCTTCACATAACTCCTTATATGTGCAACATAATAACATAGCCCCCAACTGTCCCTCCTTGGAAACCAAATTCCTCTACCCCCCCCCCCCCCCTTCACTCCTAAATTGCCTTCTTTTTAAGCTTGAAACCAACCTCCACATCCTTGCATTTGTTATATTTAAAGTGGTTGTAAGCCCACTCTTAGAACTTTTATCTATAGGTAAACCTATAGGTACTGTAAATATCTCCTAAACTTGCACCATTTAGGAGATGTTTACATTTCATGCAGCCGATGCATACTAGCACATTATGCATTTACTTTGCAGTGAAGGAAACAACTAAAAAAAAAAAAAAAAAAAAAAAGGAAGAGTTTACTTCCTCTTTAGGTGAAACGAAACTATATCTGAGCTTGAATTTTGTTATTACTTCATTGGTCCATGCAGAGCAGTCTGGGTTCATGGCAGGTAGAGGCACTAACATCATCAGTATCTGTAGGCTGTTTACCCACCTGGCTGTGGCTGCTGTGGACCATCCTGGGTGCTCAAAAGTCTTTTGATTCAGGGGTGTGGGTCTACCAAAATTCAATTCAAAATGGATCTCCTGACTAGACAAAAGATGTATTTTAAACCTAAGGCTCGCAAGCACACCAATAGTAACCTATCTGATCTGTTCCCTTTACACAGGGTAACAAGACAGGGCTGGCACCTCTCCCCAAGTTTTTCTGTGTTGGCATTAAAACCCTACATAGATACATAGTTTGTGAGGCTGAAAAAAGACATCAGTCCATCCAGTTCAACCTATGATGTGTGTGTGATTTGATGTTAAATGTACATTGTATACCCCTGTATGTTGTGGTCTCTAAGGTGCCCATCTAATAGTCTTTTTAAGCTATCGATGCTCCCTGCTGATACTACTGCTTGTGGAAGAGAATTCCACATCCTTATTGCTCTGACAGTAAAGAACCCCTTACGTATTTTTAGGTTAAACCGTTTTTCCTCTAGTCTTAGTGAGTGGCCCCGTGTCTTATTGTATTCCCGTTCTCTGAAAAGTTTGTTCCTTATGCTAGGGTCCTCACCAGTACAGGATTTGTACATTGATATCATATCCCCCCTCAAGCGTCTCTTCTCCAGACAGAATAAGCCCAGAGCCCGGAGTCTTTCCTCATAGCTGATGTCCTCCATTCCCCTAATTATTTTTGTTGCCCTTCTCTGGACTCTCTCCAGTTCCAGCACATCCTTTCCTAGGACCGGTGCCCAGAATTGGACGGCATACTCCAGATGTGGCCGGACCAGGGACTTGTAGAGTGGGAGAATAATCTCTTTATTTCTGGAGTGAATCCCCTGCCAAGTCTGTTGTCCACCAGGACCCCCAGGTCCTTTTCCATCTTAGATTCACCCAGATGTTCCCTCCTAGCGAGTAGCTTGCTTTCGTTTTTCTGATGCCCAAGTGCATTACTTTACATTTTTCAACATTAAACCTCATCTGCCATGTAGTTGCCCACCCCATTATTTTGTTCAGGTCTGCTTGTAAGGTTTCCACATCCTACTTCGAAGATATTGGCATGCTTAGTTTAGTATCATTGGCAAATACAGAGATTGTGCTAGATATTCCCTCCCCTCCTCTAGGTCGTTTTAGGAATAAATTAAACAAGATTGGTCCCAGGACAGAACCTTGGGGGGACCCCACTTTCCACACCCGCCCAATCTGAGTACTCCCCATTTATCACCACCCTCTGTACTCTCCCCTGGAGCCAGTTCTCTATCCAGGTACTCACCCTATGGTCCATACCTACTTACCCTAGTTTGTACAGTAAGCGTTTGTGAGGAACTGTGTCAAATGCCTTTGCAAAGTCCAGATACACCACATCCACAGGCTTCCCTTTATCTAGGTGGCAACTCACTTCATCGTAGAAGGTTAATAGATTAGTCTGGCAAGAACGGTTTTTCAGGAATCCATGCTGATTACTACTAATAATACAGTTTTCATTACTGAAGTATTGTAAGTAATCTCTTAACATCCCCTCCAAAATCTTGCAGACTAATGATGTTAGCCTGACCGGCCTATAGGGATATATCTTGGCCCTTGGTAATACTCATTAGGGAAGATCCCACGATGGAAGGTATTATGGTTTGTCCACTAGAGGGGAAGCTCTTTGATGACACTCCACTTTATCTTCAAGACACGTCTACCTTGTTGCCATTGAACAATTGACTAATTTGGATCCTTTTCTGAGATTAAGATACAGTAAATTTTGGATAAATCCTTCCTATTTCCGCTCCAGCCCGCATGTCCCAGAGTAATGAAAAATACACCACTTCAGGGGGTTGATAAACTCACTTATTTGGGGGTAAGGGTTGGGAGCCCTGATACCTACGTTGCACACAATTTCCAACCCCTACTTAATTTAGAGCTATAAGCAAACTTTTTTTAAATTTTGGATAGAGTAAAAGAGCGTTGTAATCCCTGTAAGATCTTTTTTTTGCCATCTGTGTTCCTTTAGGGAGATTTTCCTTCACTTCCTGTCCCAAAGCCAATACAGGAAGTGAAAGGAAATCCCTTCTAATTTCAAGGAATCCCATGGGGCCCCCAGGTTATCAGAATGTGTGCCTCCGTAGGAAGATTTCTCCTATATTACCTTTCAGGAACAACCCAAAATTTGGGATTTTCTTTTACTTTTGATAATAACGGCACAAAGGGCAGATAGAGAGGGTGAATCTTCCTAACGGGGGCCTAGACAGCAGAAAAAAACCTGACAGGTTCTAATCCTTCTCTACTCCATCCAAAACTAAAAAAAAAAAAAAAAAAAAAAAAAGTTTTGCATTTAGATATACTTTAAACGATTCATGCGCAGGTGCGTCTCGTGGAAATCTCTTACCTTGCCCCCAGTGGGAATCATGAAATCTAATTAAAATTATTTTACTGCCAAAATTCCTATGCTTGAACACTCCAATACCAAACATAAATCCTTTTTTAATAAACTAGATTAGATTGTTCTTATTGTATGAGCTGGTAGAGTGTCCCAGCTAGCCAGAACTTCCTTGCAGCCAGGGCCGGACTGGCCTACCGGGATACTGGGAAATTTCCCGGTAGGCCGGCAAGGCCGACTGCCCTGAGGCCGCTTTGAGGGCAGCGGCACTCAGTCCCCGCCTGCAAGTTCCTGCCACTGTGTGATTGGGGGGGGGGGGCACCGTTGTCCGCTCACTGCAAAGGGGAGGCTGAGCAGTGTCACCGCAGACCGCCCCACCCATTCTCTCCACCCATAGCTGCAGAGAGAGAAGCTGGAGGCGGAAAGCAGAAAGCGGAAGCAGATACAGTGAAGGGGGAGGAGCTCTGCTCTCTGCTGGGAGACCCTCCACGTCAGAAGAAGCATCCCTGCAGGCATGTGGGAAGAGGCACTGAGGCTGAGGGGGAATCAACTGACAAAGTAAGTAATTAGCAGTGCAATTGATCCCATCCTCCACCACCATTGCCTCTTGATGATCCCGCCACCCCCACAGTAAGAGGCAGCAGTGGTGATGGGGGAGGATGGCCCCCCCCATCACCACTGCCACTGATTCCCCCCTCACCACTATAGCTGCCACTGATCCAACCCCCCTCACCACCATCACTGCTGCCACTGATCCCACCCCCTCACCACCACCACTGCCACTGATTCCACCCCCCTCGCCACCACCGCTGCCACTGATCCCACCCCCTCATCACCACCACTGCTGCCACTGATCCCACCTCCCCTCGCCACCACCACTGCTGCCACTGATCCCACCCCCTTACCACCACCGCTGCCACTGATCCCACCCCCTTACCACCACCACTGCCACTGATCCCACCCCTCTCACCACCACCACAGCTGCCACTGATCCCACCCCCCTCACCACCACTGCCACTGATCCCACCCCCTCACCACCAGCACTGCCACTGACCCCACCCCCCTCAGCACCACTGCCACTGATGCCATCCCCCTCACCGCTGCCACTGATCCCACCCCCCTCACCACCGCTGCCACTGATACCACCACCGCTGCCACTGATTCCACCCCCCTCACTGCCACCACTGCCACTGATTCCACCTCCCTCACCACCACAGCTGCCGCTGATCCTATCACCACTGATTCCACCCTCCTCACCACTACCGCTGCCAATGATCCCACCCCCCTCACCATATCCACTGCCACCTATTCCACCACCCAGCACTGCCACTGATACCACCCTCCACACCACCACAGCTAGGGCTGCTGTTAGAAATTATGTGGCCCTGTATAGCCTACCTGACCTGAGCAGCAGCCGGCAGCAGAAAAAGGAGAAGAAGCCGTCAGCACTGCTGGAGGGGCACAAAGAGGAGCAGGGGGAAAGAGGTCATCAACAGTGGTTTACTAGAATAGATCCACTGTAGTCCCCCCCCCCCCCATAGCAACTGAAAACTGGTGGTAGGGAGAGAAGATGAAGCCAGCAGCGCTGCGAGGAAGGGGGACGCATACAGGGGAGCCAGGGCAGCAGGGAAAAGCGGGAATCTGATCATGGATGAGGTTTTGTCTAGGGTGTCAAAAATCTTTCCACCAGCCATGGCGGCACCCATACAGTATATGGCTGCAGCCGGGCCGGGGCCGATATGTCCACTGAGCATACGTCCGGGCTTGGGAAAGCCAGTACACGCTCGCCCATTTTCAGGTAGGTGGGCGCATGCGCAGTGACGTAATGGCGCTGGGTTGTGTAATTTTTATAGGAAGGCACTGATCTTGGACTGGCCAATGGAGCGCGCCTCTCTACACCAGGGACGGGTAAGACCGGACTCCTCTGCAGCCTCTGACATCTGTACATGTCTGCACAGCCTCTGACATCTCCTCTACATCTCTGCACAGCCTCTAACATCCGCTGTACCACGTCTGCACAGCCTCTGACATCTTCTGTACCATGTCTTCAACCTCTGACATCTCCTGTACCATGTCTGCAACCTCTGACATCTCCTGTTCCATGTCTTGAACCTCTGATATCTCCTGTTCCATGTCTTGAACCTCTGATATCTCCTGTACCATGTCTGCAACCTCTGACATGTCCTGTACCATGTCCACAACCTCTGACATCTCCTTTTACCATGTCTGCACAGCTTCTGAAATCTCCTGTACATGTTTGCAACCTTTGACATCTCCTGTACCATGTCCACACATCCTCTGACATCTCCTGTACCATGTTTGCAACCTTTGACATCTCCTGTACCATGTCTGCACAGCCTCTGACATCTCCTGTACCATGTCTGAAACCTCTGACATCTCCTGTACATGTCTGCAAAGCCTTTGACATCTCCTGTACATGTCCGCACAGCCTCTGACATCTCCTGTACATGTCCGCACAGCCTCTGACATCTCCTGTACATGTCCGCACAGCCTCTGACATCTCTTGTACATAGTTAGTCAGGTTGAAAAAAGACACAAGTCCATCCGGTTAAAAAAAAAAAAAAAAACAGTATTGAAAACCCAACCATACATTCCCATATACACAATCCTATACCCGCTGTTGATCCAGAGGAAGGCGAAAGTAAACCCCAGCAAAGTATGATCCAATTTGCTACAGCAGGGGAAAAAACTTCCTTCCTGATCCCCCGAAAGGCAATCGGATATTCCCTGGATCAACTTTACCTAAAAAAAATGTTAGTACCCATTTATATTATGTACACCTAGGAAAGAATCCAGGCCTTTTTTAAAGCAATCTAGTGAGCTAGCCAGAACCACCTCTGTAGGGAGTCTATTCCACATTTTCACAGCTCTTACGGTGAAGAAACCTTTCCATATTTGGAGACAAAATCTATTTTCCTCTAGGCGTAAAGAGTGCCTCTTGTCCTCTTGTGTTGACCTTAAAGTTAACAACTCAACACCAAGTTCACTATATGGACCCCTTATGTATTTATACATGTTGATCATATCCCCCCTTAATCTCCTCTTCTCAAGAGAGAATAAATTCAGTTCCTCTAATCTTTTCTCATAGCTGAGGTCCTCCATGCCTCTTATCAGTTTGGTTGCCCTTCTCTGCACTTTCTCCAGTTCCCGAATATCCTTTTTAAGAACTGGTGCCCAAAATTGAACTGCATATTCCAGATTAGTGATGGACAAACATCGGCCAAGGCGGTTCGCGAACGCCAGCCGCAAATTTTCTCAAAAGTCTGCGAACCGCGAGTTCGCGGCGGGCCCCATTGACTTTAATGGGAGGCGAACTTTAAAAACCTTTAGGTCATATTTGCAGCCACAAAAGACGTACTAGCTGTGCACAAATAGTCCCAGCACATGAACAATGTCATAACAGAAGTATTGCAATTGAAAAAGTTGCCCTAAATTTTTTTTTTTTTTTTTAAAGAAATTTTTTTTTTTTTTCATAAATCAGCCAGAACTGACAGCAGCCGGTAAATACATTGTCTAATACATATAGGGTCCATTCACACATCTGTAAAATGTGTCCGCATCCATTCCACAATTTGGCGGAACCTTTACAGACCCATTGTTTTTCATTTCCAGTCTGAAAAAAAAAGGCATTCACAGGATAAAGAAGTAAGTGTCGGCCATTCCAGGCCCCAAAAATGAACACACATGCATTTACCTAACAGCTTAGAACATAGTATTCTGTGGCTGAAGGTACATTAGGCATTCACAGTTAACAGAAGTAAGTGTCGGCCGTAAAAGGCACCAAAAAATAGCCCACATGGGTTTACCTGACATCTAAGAATGTAGTATTCTGTGGCTGAAGGTACATTAGGCATTCACAGGATACAGAAATAAGTGTCGCCAATTCCAGGCCCCAAACATTAGCCCACATGGGTTTACCTGACAGCTAAGTACGTAGTATTCTGTGGCTGAAGGTACATTAGGCATTCACACAGTATACAGAAGTAAGTGTCGGCCTGTTAAGGCTGCAAAAAATTAGCTCACATGGCTTGAACTGACAGCAAAAAACATAGTTTTTGATGGCTAGAGGTAGGGTAGGTGTTCACAGTACACAGAACCATAAGCGTCGGCCTGTATAGGCTCCAAAAATTAGCTCACATGGTTTGAACTGACAGCAAAAAACGTAGTTTTTGATGGCTAGAGGTACGGTAGGCGTTCACAGTACACAGAACCGTAAGTGTCGGCCTGTATAGGCTCCAAAAATTAGCTCACATTGTTTGAACTGACAGCAAAAAACGTAGTTTTTGATGGCTAGAGGTACGGTAGGCGTTCACAGTACACAGAACCGTAAGTGTCGGCCTGTATAGGCTCCAAAAATTAGCTCACATGGTTTGAACTGACAGCAAAAAACATAGTTTTTGATGGCTAGAGGTATGGTAGGTGTTCACAGTACACAGAACCGTAAGTGTCGGCCTGTATAGGCTCCAAAAATTAGCTCACATGGTTTGAACTGACAGCAAAGTACTTAGTATTTGGTGGCTGGAGGTACATTAGGCATTCACAGAAAAAATAATTGTCGGCCCTGAAAGGCCCCAAAAATTTGCCATTCAATGGACATGAAATGCCTTTTATGCCGCTGTATGTAGCAAAGCCAAGGACTAGGAATTGTTGTGGGTGGAGGAATTTCGATGAAACCTGGTCTACTGGTCACATGTGTTGAATTCCTCAGAGATCCATGCCTCATTCATTTTTATAAATGTGAGGTATTCTACACTGTCATGAGCTAGGCGAGTGCGCTTATCGGTTACGATCCCCCCTGCTGCGCTGAACGTCCTTTTGGACAGGACACTGGATGAGGGGCAAGCCAACATTTCCATTGCAAATTGTGCAAGTTTTGGCCAGAGGTCAAGCCGGCCCACCCAGTAGTCCAGGGGTTCATCACTCCTCAGAGCATCCACATCGGCCTTTAACCCGACCTGTAGTCGGACACCTGTTGGTCTAGGCGCTCCCTCATGCTGGATCGGGAGTACAGCTGTCGATGGTTCGGCTGAAAGAAGGATCTCATATCTGAAGTGACCAAGACATCTTCCAACTGCCCTCTTCTTGCAGGCACTGTTGGATTGCTACCCGCAACTGTCTCTCTGTGACTGGAAATTCCTCTGCCAGCGCACGGAAAAGCAGAATGCAGCATTTCCCGCAGCAAGGCCTGGAAGTGCTGCATTCTGACCGCCCTCTGTGATTGTGGTAACATTTCCGCCATTTTGTGTTTGTACCGGGGGTCTAAGTACGTTGCCACCCAGTACATGGTCCTTGGCCTCTATGCGTTTTATACGGGGATTCCTCTTAAAACACTGCAGCATGTAGGCCCCCATCCCCACTATACTGGAAGCGGTATAGTGGCCTGCTTCCAGTTCATCATCCAGGATAATGTCGTCCTCGTTCTCCTCCCCCCATCCACGGATAACACCAGGGATGTGGAATAGGTTCTGGGGATCTTGGGAGGCGCAGGAGAAGAGACGGTAGCAGTGGAAGAGGAGGAGTCAGCCGAGGAGGAGAGGGAGGATGGAGGAGGAGAAGAGGCAGGCCTGCTTGCAATCCATGGCGGTACAACTAAATCTACACGGGTGCCATGGGTTGCATGCTTAACGGCCGTCAGAAGGTTCACCCAGTGGGCAGTAAAAGTGATATACCTTCCCTGCCCGTGTTTGCTAGACCATGTGTCTGTGTAGATAACACCATGCTTCAATCTGTGGTATTGGGGGGCGGTATTGGGGGGCCACAGGTTTATCACACCAGTTCTACAAATAATTGGCCAGTATCTGTTGTCAATGTGTGTAGCACAGTTAACACAGCAAAATAGGCCAAATTTTTTGCAGGACTAAAATACAATCTTAGAAAAGTATACTGTTAAATAACACCCCACTTCAATATGTGCTATTGGGGGGCCACTGGTCTATCACACCAGTTGTTCAAAAAATTGGCCAGTGAGTTTGGCACTGTGTGTATCAGACTTCACTCAGCAAAAGAGGCAATATTGTTGCAGGACACAAATACACTTGTAAAAGTATACTCAGATAACACCCCACTTCAATATGTAGTATTGGGGTGCCACTTGTTTATCACACCAGTTGCTCAAAAAATTGGCCAGTGAGTTTGGCATTGGCACTGTGTGTATCAGACTTCACTCAGCAAAAGAGGCAATATTGTTGCAGGACACAAATACACTTGTAAAAGTATACTCAGATAGGCTCCAAAAAATTAGCTCACATGGTTTGAACTGACAGCAAAGAACGTAGTATATGATGGCTAGAGGTACAGTAGGCGTTCACAGTATACACAAGTTGGTGGCGGGCTGTTTAGGCCGCAAACATGAGCTCACATGGGTTGAACTGACAGTAAAGAACGTAGTATATGATGGCTAGAGGTACAGTAGGCGTTCATTGTATACACAAGTTGGTGGCGGGCTGTTTAGGCCGCAAACATGAGCTCACATGGGTTGAACTGACAGTAAAGAGCGTAGTATATGATGGCTAGAGCTACAGTAGGCGTTCACTGTATACACAAGTTGGTGGCGGGCTGTTTAGGCCGCAAACATGAGCTCACATGGGTTGAACTGACAGCAAAGAACGTAGTATATGATGGCTAGAGGTACAGTAGGCGTTCACTGTATACACAAGTTGGTGGCGGGCTGTTTAGGCCGCAAACATGAGCTCACATGGGTTGAACTGACAGCAAAGAACGTAGTATATGATGGCTAGAGGTACAGTAGGCATTCACAGTATACACAAGTAGGTGGCGGGCTGTTTAGGACGCAAAAATGAGCTCACATCGGTTGAACTAACAGCAAAGAATGTAGTATATGATTGCTAGAGGTACAGTAAGCGTTCCCTGTATACACAAGTTGGTGGCGGGCTGTTTAGGCCGCAAACATGAGCTCACATGGGTTGAACTGACAGCAAAGAACGTAGTATATGATGGCTAAAGGTACAGTATGCGTTCACAGTATACACAAGTTGGTGGTGGGCTGTTTAGGCCGCAAACATGAGCTCACATGGGTTGAGCTGACAGTAAAGAATGTAGTATATGATGGCTAGAGGTACAGTAGGCGTTCACAGTATACACAAGTTTTGCTCACACTGGGCTTGGTGATGGGATTTCAGGTGCCTTCTTAAGGCGGTTGTCCCTAGGTGAGTGTTGGGCTTACCGTGACTTATGCGTTGACTGCAAAGGCTGTAGATGGCAACAATGGTGTCAGCAACAGACACATTAATAAAAGCCACTACGGAGCCATGTGCCGGCGTCCTGGGAGCGCCAGATGTGACTGTACATGGTTGATGGCTCGCTCCTGATACATTTGTAGTCTGCTTTCTACCTCTTCTGCAATGCAATTTCTGCAATGTCCGTCAGTCCGCCAGTTCTACAAATAATTGGCCAGTAACTGTTGTCACTGTGTGTAGCAGAGTTAACACAGCAAAAGAGCCCAAATGTTTGCAGGACTAAAATACAATCTTAGAAAAGTATACTGTTAAATAACACCTCAATTCAATATGTGGCATGGGGGGGGGGGGGGAAACAGGTTTATTACACCAGTTCTACAAATAATTGGCCAGTAACTGTTGTCACTGTGTGTAGCACTGTTTACACAGCGAGAGGCCACATTTTGATAAAATATTGATTGAATAACACCCCACTTCAATATGTGGCATTGGGGGGGAGCATTGGTGTAGCACACCAGTTCAAAAAATTGGCCAGTGAGTTTGGCGCTGTGTGTACTAGACTTCACTCAGCAAACTAGGCAATACTGTTGCATGACACAAATACACTTGAAAAAGTTTACTCAGATAACACCCCACTTTAATATGTGGCATTGGGGGGGGGGGGGCATTGGTGTAGCACACCAGTTCAAAAAATTGGCCAGTGAGTTAGGCGCTGTGTACCAGACTTCACTCAGAAAACTAGGCAATACTGTTGCATGACACAAATACACTTGAAAAAGTTTACTCAGATAACACCCCACTTTAATATGTGGCATTGGGGGGGAGCATTGGTGTAGCACACCAGTTCAAAAAATTGGCCAGTGAGTTTGGCGCTGTGTGTACCAGACTTCTCTCAGCAAACTAGGCAATACTGTTGCATGACACAAATACACTTGAAAAAGTTTACTCAGATAACACCCCACTTTAATATGTGGCATTGGGGGGAGCATTGGTGTAGCACACCAGTTCAAAAAAATGGGCAGTGAGTTAGGCGCTGTGTGTACCAGACTTCACTCAGCAAACTAGGCAATATTGTTGCATGACACAAATACACTTGAAAAAGTTTACTCAGCTAACACCCCACTTTAATATGTGGCATTGGGGGGAGCATTGGTGTAGCACACCAGTTCAAAATATTGGCCAGTAAGTTAGGCGCTGTGTGTACCAGACTTCACTTAGCAAACTAGGCAATAGTGTTGCATGACACAAATACACTTAAAAAAGTTTACTCAGATAACACCCCACTTCAATATGTGGCATTTTGGGGGGGAGCATTGGTGTAGCACACCTATTCAAAATATTGGCCAGTGAGTTTGGCGCTGTGTGTACCAGACTTTACTCAGAAAACTAGGCAATATTGTTGCATGACACAAATACACAAGTTTACTCAGATAACACCCCACTTCAATATGTGGCATTGGGGGGGGGGGCACAGGTTTATTACACCAGTTCTACAAATAATTGGCCAGTAACTGTTGTCACTGTGTGTAGCACTGTTTACACAGCAAGAGGCCACATTTTTGCAGGACTAAAATACACTCTAAAAAAGTATACTCTTAAATAACACCCCACTTCAATATGTGGCATTGGGGGAGGGGGGGCACAGGTTTATTACACCAGTTCTACAAATAATTGGCCAGTAACTGTTGTCACTGTGTGTAGCTAGGCAATATTGTTGCATGACACATATACACAAGTTTACTCAGATAACACCCCACTTCAATATGTGGCATTGGGGGGCAATTGGTCTATCACACCAGTTATAATACATTTTAAGTGCTTTTGTCACTGTGTGTAGTGTTGCTGCAGAAACGCTCAGTCTCAGCACCACACCTGTCACAATGCTGCACAGTGCACAATAATCGTACTAATCCACTATAATATGCTTTCTACATTTCTACAAAGTATATTATACTGTGGATTACCCCCCCCCCACCCTTTTTGGTGCACTGCACAGCAATACCAAAACATTTTCAGCCCTTTACATGACTTTTGTGGACATTAACAGAGCAATTTGTGTGTGACTGCAGCCGATCTCTAACTGCCCCTAAAGCAACCACTGGATACCTGGCCCTATAGTAAAGAGACTGTAATAGACCCTATAAGGACATTGGAGCATTTTAAATGACTTTTGTGAACATTGACAAAGCGATTTCTGTGTGACTGCAGCCGATCTCTAACTGCCCCTAAAGCAACCACAGGATACCTGGCCCTATAGTAAAGAGACTGTAATAGACCCTAAAACGACATTGGAGCATTTTAAATGACTTTTGTGGACATTGACAAAGCGATTTCTTTGTGACTGCAGCCGATCTCTAACTGCACCTAAACCAACCACAGGATACCTGACCCTATAGTAAAAAGACTGTAATAGACCCTAAAACAACATTGGAGCATTTTAAATGACTTTTGTGGACATTGACAAAGCAATTTCTGTGTGACTGCAGCCTGTCTCTAACTGCCCCTAAAGCAACCACAGGATACCTGGCCCTATAGTAAAGAGACTGTAATAGACCCTAAAACGACATTGGAGCATTTTAAATTACTTTGGTGGACATTGACAAAGCAATTTCTGTGTGACTGCAGCCGATTTTTGTAACATCATTCGGGGGCCGTACAAAATGTATGCATAAATGTAATAGGCGTTGCGTTGCGGCAAAAAAACGCAGTAAAAAATTGCGTGACATTGAGGTCACAAAAGTGTGAAAGGGGCCTTCAGTAATCAAGGTATAGTGTGCCCCCTTTCAATGCAGAGTGACCACAGCGTGCCCCCTTTCAATGCAAACTGACCACAGCGTGCCCCCTTTTAATGCAGACTGACCACAGCGTGCCCCCTTTCAATGCAGACTGACCACAGCGTGCCCCCTTTCAATGCAGACTGACCACAGTGTGTCCCCTTTTAATGCAGACTGACCACAGTGTGCCCCCTTTCAATGCGGAGAGACCACAGTGTGCCCCCTTTCAAAGCAGACTGACCACAGCGTGCCCCCTTTCAAAGCAGAGTGACCACAGCGTGCCCCCTTTCAATGCAGACTGACCACAGCGTGCCCCCTTTCAATGCAGACTGACCACAGTGTGCCCCCTTTCAAAGCAGAGTGACCACAGCGTGCCCCCTTTCAATGCAGAGTGACCACAGCGTGCCCCCTTTCAATGCAGACTGACCACAGCGTGCCCTCTTTCAATGCGGAGAGACCACAGCGTGCCCCCTTTCAATGCAGACTGACCACAGCGTGCCCCCTTTCAATGCAGACTGACCACAGCGTGCCCCCTTTCAATGCAGACTGACCACAGCGTGCCCCCTTTCAATGCAGACTGACCACAGCGTGCCCCCTTTCAATGCATACTGACCCCAGCGTGCCCCCTTTCAATGCATACTGACCCCAGCGTGCCCCCTTTTAATGCAGACTGACCACAGCGTGCCCCCTTTTAATGCAGACTGACCACAGCGTGCCCCCTTTTAATGCAGACTGACCACAGCGTGCCCCCTTTCAATGCAGACTGACCACAGCGTGCCCCCTTTCAATGCAGATTGACCACAGCGTGACCCCTTTTAATTCAGACTGACCACAGCGTGCCCAATTTTAATGCAGACTGATTGACCACAATGCACAGTGAACAGCGTGCCAAGCCCCAGTGCACTGGACTTACCTGTTGTAGCGGCGGCTTCCTCTCTTCAGTCCCCACGTCTCTTCGAGTCCTCCCGCATCCCGCCTCCTCCTCGGCCAATGACAATGGCCAAGGAGGAGGAGGATCCGTGAGACAGTAGCGAATTTTCATTCGCTATTGTCACACAAATGGGCGGGCTCGAGGCGCACTGCTCTGCGCCTCGGGTCCACCCTTTTCGGACATTCACAGTGTCAGAACGGAGCCATCGGCTCCTTCTGACACAGTGGCATGGGGGGGCGGATCGCAACGATTGTGCGGGCCGGACAGAAGGATCGTGCAGGCCGCATGCGGCCCGCGGGCCGGAGGTTCCCCACCCTTGCCCTAAAGCAACCAAAGGATACCTGGCCCTATAGTAAAGAGACTGTAATAGACCCTAAAACGACATTGGAGCATTTTAAATGACTTTGGTGGACATTGACAAAGCGATTTGTGTGTGACTGCAGCCGATCTCTAACTGCCCCTAAAGCAACCACAGGATACCTCTTCCTAAGCTCAAAATACACTAGACCTATACCGAAATACCAGCCCTCAAAAGGACTTTTGTGGACACTGACAGAGCGATTTGTGACTGCAGCCGATCTCTAACTGCAACTAAAGCAACCACTGGATACCTCTCCCTAAGCTCAAAAGATACTAGTAGATCTATACCGAAAAATACCAGCCCTGGAAAGGACTTTTGTGGATCTTCACAGCGCTATATGTGTCTAGCAAACTCTCCCTGACGAGCACAGCAGACCTCTCCCTACACTGGCAGAAAGCGGAATGTGAAATGGCCGCCAGATCGGGTCTATTTATAGGGTAGGGGGACTGTCCATGTGCTGGAATGTTTCAATTGGCTGTCCCATTCCACCTGATGGCTGTGTCACGGGTCAAAGTTCTCCCCAATGTAAACAAATATGGCCGCCGCGAACGACGCCATGTGTTCGCAAATTTGGCGGGTAGCGAACAAGCAAAATTTGCCGCGAACCGACCGCCGGGCGAACCGCAAGGCCGTCTCTATTCCAGATGAGGTCTTACTAATGATTTGTACAGGGGCAAAATGATATTTCCCTCTCTGGAGTCCATGCCTCTGTTAATACAAGAAATGACTTTGCTTGCTTTGGAAACAACAGCTTGGCATTCCATGCTATTATTAGGCTTATGATCTACCAGAACACCCAGATCCTTCTCCGCTCCCCAGTTCTACTCCACCTAGTATGTATGATGCATGCATATTCTTAGCCCCCAAGTGCATAAGTTTACATTCATCAACATTAAACCTCATAGTTGCCCAATGAAACAGTGCATTCAGGTCAAGACATCCTGTAAGGAAGTTATTCCACTGCAAAGCTTGGTGTCATCTGCAAAGACTGAAATGCTACTTTTAATCCCAGACCCTATATAATTTATAAAGATATTAAAAAGTAAGGGTCCCAACACTAAACCTTGGGGTACACCACTAATAACTTTAGACCATTCACAGTAAGAATCATTAACCACTACTCTCTGAATTCTATCTTTTAGCCAATTTTCTATCCAATTACAAACCGATCTTTCCAAGCCAGTAGACTTTACCTTACACATTAGCTGTGTGTGGGGAACTGTGTCAAACACTTTTGCAAAATCCAAGTATACTACGTCCAAGGCTTGGGGGAGCGGCGCTCGTGTGTCTGTGTACGGACGGCGGCCCCTGGAGCACCTTATCAGGTAAGAAATCACAGCCAGAAGCCGGAAGCTGCGAGTGATCCGTTACTGTGCACAGCGAGGGGAGCTGTGCGTGTGTGTGGAGGAGGAGCTGCGAGCCGCACGTGCGGGGGAAGCCGCACTAGGGAGCCGAGTGCAGGAGCCTCGGAGGGTGACCAGAGATCCTTGGAGGGGACCTGGGAGTGACCGAGTGACCAAGGAGACAGAGCGGGGACAGAGCAGCGGCGGCGGAGATAAGGACCTGACAGGACCTGACCGAGACCGGGGACGTAAGTAGGAAGCAACTGACCAGCTGGTAGGGGGGTGGGCTGGTGGGGGGACTACTAGTACAAACTACATACAAGTACAAAACTACAAGCAATACAGGTTACTAAGGGGCTACCATAGACTGAGAGGGGTAGCTGTGGAACGATCTGCACTGAGCTGATCTATCTGCTCTGCTCACTCTAAAACTACTCTGCGACTGCTCTGCGACTGACAGACTGCTCTGTGACCGACTGACTGTGCTCTGCGACTGACCGACAGTGCTCTGCGACCGACTGACAGTGCTCTGCGACTGACCAACAGTGCTCTGCGACGGTGATCTGCGACTGACCGACCAGTGAGTATCCTTGCGACTGGTGAGTATCTTTGTGACTGGTGAGCATCTTTGCGTCTGGTGAGCATCTTTGCGACTGGTGAGTATCTTTGCGACTGGTGAGTATCCTTGCGACTGGTGAGTATCCTTGCGACTGGTGAGTATCCTTGCGACTGGTGAATATCTTTGCGACTGGTGAGGATCTTGCGACTGGTGAGTATCTTGCAACTGGTGAGTATCTTTGCGACTGGTGAATATCTTTGCGACTGGTGAGTATCCTGCGACTGGTGAGTATCTTGCGACTGGTGAGTATCTTTGCTACTGGTGAGTATCTTGCGACTGGTGAGTATCTTTGCGACTGGTAAGGATCTTTGCGACTGGTGAGTATCTTTGCGACTGGTAAGTATCTTAGTGACTGGTGAGTATATTAGCGACTGGTGAGTACCCCAGGTTTAGTACCAGGGTAGTTAGAGGTAGTGTAGGTAAGGAATAGCAGGTCGTTAACATTATCCCCATAGAGTAGTGGGTAATAATGTCCGACAGGATTGCGGATGCCACTCAGTGCACTTCTCGCGCCATGTATGAGTTCCTTGATGAACCAATCAAGGGCGAATACTGCTGTGAAAGATGTGAGCGACTTGTTACTCTGGAAGACCAGATCCTGGATCTAGAGAACACAGTGGCAAGACTGCGTTGCATCAACAACCTGGAAAGGAGCTTGGACATGACCCATCAGGCGCTGGCAGGGGCCAGCATAGAGGAGGGAGGAGAAGAGGTGACGCAGGAATCAGTGGTACGCAGCTGGGTGACCGTTAGGAAGGTTAGTGGGAAGAGCGTCAGGGAGGCCAGTCCTTCCTGAGTTGATACACCCTAACAAATTTGCCACGTTGCAGGTTGAGGGGGATATCAACTCAGGGGTGGCAGAGCTGGAGCAGGCGCCCTCCCCCAGCTGCCAGGGGAGTGGCGGCTCCAGGAAGAAGGGGGGCCGTGACTCAGGAAAGGTTAGACAGGTTGTGGTAGTTGGGGACTCAATTATCAAGAGGACAGAGAGGGCAATCTGTCAAAAAGATCTCGGTAGCCGAACAGTATGTTGTTTACCGGGCGCCCGAGTTCGGCACATCGCAGATCTGGCAGACAGATTATTGTGCGGGGCTGGGGATGACCCAGCGGTCATGGTGCATGTGGGCACTAATGACAAAGTAAAAGGAAGGTGGAGGATGCTAAAGAACGATTTCAGGGACTTAGGTAATAGATTGAGGAATAGGGCCTCCAAGGTGGTTTTCTCTGAAGTACTGCCTGTACCTCGAGCCACACAAGAGAGGCAGAAGGAGATTAGGGAACTTAACAAGTGGCTGAGGAATTGGTGTAGGAAGGAGGGGTTTGGGTTCCTGGAGAACTGGGCTGACTTCTCAGTCGGCTACCGGCTCTTTAGTAAGGATGGGCTGCACCTTAATGGGGACGGTACAGCTCTTTTGGGGAGAAAGATGGCCACCAAGTTGGAGGGGCTTTTAAACTAGGAGATGGGGGGGAGGGCTCAGAAGTAGAGTCAGTCAGGAGGGAGCAAAGGACAGAAGGTAGTATTAGAGTCAGCAGCGACAGTAGGGCCATAACGTCAATTGGTAGGTCTGTGCGGGAAAACCTCAGACCAAACAGGAATAAACATAACCACCAATTACGTTTAACTTCCGTAAAACTAAGAGGGGTATATGCTAATGCCAGGAGCCTAGCTAATAAAATGGATGAGTTGGAAATGTTAGTACATGAGGAGGACATAGACCTTGTGGGAATAACGGAGACTTGGTTCGACCCCTCACATGACTGGCTGGCCAATATCCAAGGGTATTCGGTGTACCGGAAGCACAGGGTAGGAAAAAGAGGGGGAGGGGTATGTCTCTACGTCAAGAACAATGTAAGGGTGATAGAGAGGAGTGACATTACGGAAGGAATGAGTATGGAGTTAGAATCCGTGTGGGTAGAACTCCATAGGGAAGGAGAAAAGGGAAAAGTAATTGTGGGGGTTTGCTATAGGCCACCTAAACAAGGGGAGGAGGTAGAGCTGGAATTTTTAGCACTATTAGGTAAAGTGGCAAAACTGGGATCAGTCATCATATTGGGGGACTTCAATTATCCCGACATTGACTGGGAAGAGGGGACTGCACACTCACAGAAGGCCCGTCTATTCACGGAAACCTTACAGGATAATTACATGTCACAGTTGGTGGACTCTCCGACTAGGGAAAACGCAGTCATACAAACATAGAATGTGTCGGCAGATAAGAACCATTTGGCCCATCTAGTCTTCCCAATATATCTGAATCCTATGAATAGTCCCTGGCCCTATCTTATATGAAGGATAGCCTTATGCCTATCCCATGCATGCTTAAACTCCTTCACTGTATTTGCAGCTACCACTTCTGCAGGAAGGTTATTCCATGCATCCACTACTCTCTCAGTAAAGTAATACTTCCTCATATTACTTTTAAACCTTTGCCCCTCTAATTTAAAACTGTGTCCTCTTGTGGTAGTTTTTCTTCTTTTAAATATGCTCTCCTCCTTTACCGAGTTGATTCCCTTTATGTATTTAAAAGTTTCTATCATATCCCCTCTGTCTCTTCTTTCTTCCAAGCTATACATGTTAAGGTCCTTTAACCTTTCCTGGTAAGTTTTTTCCTGCAATCCATGTACTAGTTTAGTAGCTCTTCTCTGAACTCTCTCTAGAGTATCTATATCCTTCTGGAGATATGGCCTCCAGTACTGCGCACAATACTCCAAGTGAGGTCTCACCAGTGTTCTGTACAGCGGCATAAGCACTTCTCTCTTTCTACTGCTTATACCTCTCCCTATACATCCAAGCATTCTGCTGGCATTTCATGCTGCTCTATTACATTGTCTTCCCACCTTTAAGTCTTCTCCTAAATCCCTTTCCTCAGATACTGAGTTCAGGACTGTGTCAAATATTCAATATTCTGCCCAGTCCTGGATCTATTGATCACTAATGACCCAGACCTAATCTCGGAGGTAGGAGTCCAGGACTACCTGAGCTCTAGTGATCACAGGATGATCACATTTAGTGTAAATAACAATATAACAAGGCAAGTGGGGAACATAAGAACCCTAAACTTCAGAAGGGCAAACTTTACAAAATTGTACTCATTGATCTAAAGGGTAAACTGGGACCAAACCCTGGGATCACTGACCACAGAGGAAAAATGGGAATGCTTTAGGAACATATTAGGCAAATGCATCTTGCAGTGCATTCCTATGGGAAATAAATTTAGAAGAGACAAAGCCAAACCTGGCTGGCTAAACCGTAGCGTTAAAAAACTTATTAGGGAAAAAAAATTGGCCTTGGGGAAATATAAATCAGAGGGCACAGTATCGGCTTTCGAACAATACAAGGAGGCAAATAAGAAAAGTAAACACGAAATCAAGATGGCTAAAATAAACTTTGAGAGACAAATAGCGGAGGATAGTAAAAAAAAAACCCAAAGAAATTCTTTAAATATATCAACAGCAAAAAACTAGGGCAGAGCATATTGCACACATAATTAACGATGATGGGAGGATGGTTACAGAGGACACTGAAAAAGCAACCGTGCTGAACGCTTTTTTCTCATCAGTCTTTACACAGGAAACAGAGGGGTACACTGACCATGACTGTATGGTTAGTAGTAATACACAGGACTTGCCACTATGGCTAACAGAGGGTGAAATCAGGGAAAGGCTGGATAAACTTAACACAAACAAATCACCAGGCCAGGATGGCGTACATCCGAGAGTACTCAAGGAACTCAGTAAGGTTATATCTAGACCACTGTTCCTGATCTTTGCTGACAGTATTAGGACAGGAGATGTACCTCCCTGGTACATCTCCTGTCCTGACCATTGGAGGAAAGCTAACGTGATTCCAATATTCAAAAAGGGTCAGAGGCATATACCGGGAAATTATAGGCCTGTCAGTTTGACATCAATAGTATGTAAACTTCTGGAGGGGATGATAAGGGACTATAAAGACAACAACAACATCATCAGCAGTAACCAGCACGGGTTTACAAATGGGCGTTCTTGTCAAACCAATCTCTTAACATTCTACGAGGAGGTGAGCTGTGAGCTAGATAGGGGCAGACCAGTGGATGTGGTGTTCTTAGATTTCGCTAAGGCGTTTGATACAGTTCCCCATAAGCGCTTAATTTATAAAATAAGGTCTGCAGGTATCGACAGCAGGGTTTGCTCTTGGATACGGAACTGGCTAAAAGGGCGTGTCCAAAGGGTGGTAATAAACAGCACATACTCAGACTGGTCTGAGGTAATAAGGGGGGTCCCCCAGGGCTCAGTCCTGGGACCAACCTTGTTCAATTTATTCATAAACAGCATTGAGGATGGGATCAGTAGTTCGATATCAGTTTTTGCAGATGACACAAAATTGGCCAGGGCAATAACTGCACAGCATGAAGTAGATATCCTACAGAATGACCTGGACAAAATAACGGAGTGGGCAACGACTTGGCAAATGAGGTTTAATGTGGAGAAGTGTAAGGTTTTGCACTTGGGGACTAGAAACATAAAAGCACAATACACATTAGGAGGGGAACCCTTGGGGGAATCAAAAATGGAGAAAGATCTGGGAGCAGAGATGTATAGTAACGAAGTAGAACTGCTTAAGTACTGTACTTAACCACTTGCCGACCGCCGCACGACTATCTACGTCGGCGGTCAGCCCCTCACAGGCAAACTGACGTAGGTCTACGTCGCTTGCTTGTGAGGGTCTAGGGAGCGAGTGCGCGCCCCCGCTCCCGCGTGGTCACCGATGTCCGCCGGTCACTCTGCGATCGGCGGGGGAGAGGGAGAAAGTCAGGCGGCTTGTGTAAACAAGCTGCCTGTCATTCTCCCCTGTGTATGAAAGATGATCATACGGTTCTACTATGTAGAACCGTTGATCACCATTCATACAGCTGAAGCCACAGCCAATCACAGTAGAAAGCACGCCCCTAGGGACACACATAGCCCCTCCCTTTCAAAAAAAGTTAACCCCTTCACTGCCAGTGTATTTTTACAGTAACAGTGCAAATGTCACTGGTAACCCCAAAAGTGTCAAAAATGTCAGTCAAGGGTCCGATCTGTCCGCCACAATGTCACAGTACCGCAAAAAAAATCGCAGATCGCCGCCATTACGCGTTAAAAAAAAAAACAACAAAAATGACAAAAATCTTTCCCTTTCTTAGTAAACGCGATAACTTTTGCACAAACCAATCAAAATACGCTTTTTGCAATTTTTTTTACCAAACATAGGTAGCATAAAACAAATTGGCTGAAAATGTTAAAAAATTTAGATTTTTACATTTTTTTGGGGGGGAATTTCATATAAAAAAATGTGAAAAATATTGCTATTTTTGCAAAATTGACACTCTTTTCTTGTTAATAGCGCATGATCAAAAAATCGCACAGGTGATCAAATACCACCAAAAGAAAGCTCTGTTTGTGGGAAAAAAAGGACGCCAAATTCGTTTAGGTACAGCATCGCACGACCGCGCAATTGTCCGTTAAAGTCACGCAGTGCCGAATCGCAAAATACCCCCTGGTCGTTTAGCAGCCAAATCCTCCGGGGCTTAAGTGGTTAAGCACCGAAATGCGGTATCTATACTTTCCTAGAGTAGAATTCTTTTCTCCTACTTCTACTTTTACTTCACTACATTTTTTCGATGATTTCGATACTTCTACTCCAATATTTTTTTTTTGTGCTGCATAGTTACTTGTTACTTTTTTAAAAATTACCACTGCCAGAACAGTAGATGGCAGGTTGCATAAAGCTCAAAAAAATTTGTATAATGTCATTTGTAAATCAGCGCATACGAAAATAAAGGCTGTGTATAATAAAAGCTGCTATACCAAATCTTTCCAATAAAAAGAAAATATGAAACAAACAAATAAATGGTGCTACAGCGCTTAACCACTTAACGACCAGCCACGTAGATCTACGTCGGCTGACTTTGAGTGGTTATACCGGGATGATGCCTCTAGCTAGAGGCATCATCCCGGTACCGTTGTTTGAAGTCGACGGTCGGCTTTCCGTCGGTAACGATCGATGCGGCTCGATCGTTACCCGGGGGGCGGGAGGGGACGTCCCCCCCCCTCCCGCCGCCTTCCGCGGCTTTGCTCGGGGCTCCCGGCCGCTCGAGCACCCATGGATGGAGTCCCGATGAATGCCGGAAACGGCATCGATCGGGTCTCCGATGACGTAACCCGGAGGCGGCGTCCATGACGTCACTTCCGGGTTACTGTGCTGCAAAAGGCGGCAGATTTGAAAAACGGCTGTATGCAAAAATGCCGTTTTCGGCGTTTTGCATACAGGGAAGTGTAGTGGAGGGGTCTAGGGTCTTTTAGACCCTCGATCCCTCCATAAAGTGTACCTGTCACTACATATTGGTGTCACAAGGGATGTTTACATTGCTTGTGACAGCAATAAAAGTGATCAGATTTTTTTTTTTTTTAAAAAACCTGTAATAAAGTTAAAAAAAAAGAAAAAATAAATAGGAAAAAAAAAAAATTTAGCCGCCCCCGTCACCGTTAGCTCGCGCACAAAAAAAAAACGTATAAGCAAGTCGAGCCGCAAATGAAATCGCTGTTCAAACCACACATGTGAGGTATCGCCGCGATCGCCAGAGCGTGGGCAATAATTTAAAAAAAAGAGCTACACTCTAACTCTAAACTGGTAACCGTTAAATAAATTTAAAGCGCCGCAGATTGAGATCTCTATTGACCGTAGTTTGTCGCCATCCCACGGGGGGGCGCAATTTTAAACCGTAACATGTTTGGTATCTATTTACTCGGCGTGACATCATCTTTCACAATATACAAAAAAAATGGGCTAACTTTACTGTTTAGTATTTAGAAATGTGATTTTTCAAATTTTTTCCAAAAAAAATGGCGTTTTAAAGACCGCTGCGCAAATACCGCGTGACAAAAAATTTTGCAATGACCGAAATTTTATTCTCCAGAGTCTTCGCTAAAAAAATATATATAATGTTTGGGGGTTCTAAGTAGTTTTCTAGGAAAAAATACTGGTTTTAACTTGTGAACAAAAAGTGTCCGAAATAGGGCTGGGGGTAAAGTGGTTAAAGTGCATCAAGAAACTACTAACAAACACAGGTTAATCATTTGAATAAATCATTTGAAATAATAAAAAACAATATGATGTTCAAACTTTTGACTTCTTTCTTTAATAACTACATAACACAGTACTTGTACTTTTACTTTCAGTACTTGAGTAGAAATTTTTTTTTAAAAAACTACTGGTACTTTTTACTTTTAGTACTTAAGTAGCAAATTTTTTGAAAAAAACTACTTGCAATACTTAAGTAAAAAAAATGTTGAATACTTTAGTACTTCTGCTTAAGTAACTTTTTCTGCGAGCACTTCCACTTCTACTCAAGTCACTTTTTGATCGAGCACTTGTACTTTTACTCAAGCAGAAATCTCGAGTACTTTATACAAGTCTGTCTGGGAGTCTTGGTTAATGATAGACTAGGCAATAGCATGCAATGTCAAGCGGCAGCTGCCAAAGCCAGCAGAATATTAGCATGCATAAAGAAAGGGATGTATTCCAGAGACTATAATCCTTCCACTTTATAAAACTCTGGTCCGACCGCATCTGGAGTATTCTGTCCAGTTCTGGTCGCCAGACCTCGGGAGGGATGTGTTGGAGGGATGTGTTGGAGCTGGAGAGAGTCCAGAGAAGGGCAACTAAACTAATTAGGGGATTGGAGGACCTTAATTATGAAGAGCGTCTGCAATCGCTTGATTTATTCTCCCTGGAGAAGAGACGCCTGAGGGGGGACATGATAGCAATTTATAAATATCTCAATGGGGATCTCAGCTTAGAAAAAAAGCTGTTCAGTCGAAGGGATTGCATGAGGACTCGAGGGCATACAATGCGATTAGAGGAGAAGCGTTTTAACCTCAGGCAACGTGGGGGGTTCTTTACTGTTAGGGCTACAAGATTGTGGAATTCTCTACCACAAGAGGTGGTTTCTGCGGGTAGTATGGTGGCTTTCAAAAGACTCTTAGACGTACATCTCAAGGATCAGAACATTCAGGGCTATGTGAGATGATTACAGCCACACACACCTACACAGGTTGAACTGGATGGACTATTGTCTTTATTCAACCTCACCTACTATGTAACTATGTAACAGCCACCCCTCTGTCCAATTTTTTACTTACCTCCTCATAAAAAGAAATCAGGATTGTTTGACAACTTCTGTCTCTCATGAATCCATGCTGTCTGTTGCTTAAAATATTTTTTTCCAGCAAGAACTCATCTATGTCATCTGTTATTAAACTCTCCAATATCTTCCCGACTATAGAAGTTAAACTAACAGGTCTATAGTTACTTGGCAAAGACTTTGATCCCTTTTTAAATATAGGCACCACATTGGCCCTACGCCAATCCAGTGGTACTATTCCAGTCCTTAACGAGTCCCTAAAAATTAGAAACAAAGCCTTAGAAATTACAGCGCTCAATTCGTTTAGGATGCGTGGGTGGATGCCATCTGGTCCAGGCGCTTTATCCACCATTATTCCATCTAAATATTTCTGGACCATATCACTGTCCGTCTGACATCTCCTGTACCATGTCCCAGACATTCCAACCTGCAAAAACTCATTTCAGGGAGGTGGTGTTGTGGAAATTAATAGGGCTTGGAGCATAGAAACCCGCTCAGTGCGCTGAAGATTAATACGCACCAACCGCCAAAAATCGATTGTACTGAAAAGTACAAATGTACCGCTCTTTTGTATAAGGTTTACCAAGCGCTCGGCGACAATAAAAGGAACAGACATGCTGGGTCATATCGATGCCATTTGCCCGGGTCTCTCTCTCTGGGCATGCATGTGTGTGGATGAGAGCGAGTGTTTGTGTGTGAGAGTTTCTGTGTGCTTCTGTGTGTCTGCATGCATGAATGGATGTCAGAGGTCTGTGTCTATGTGTGGTCTGTGCTGTGTGTGAGCTTCCTGTGTCTCCTCTCTGTGTGAGTCCCAGGGCAGGGCTTGGTTTATTTACAGCAAGTGAACAAAAAGGGGGTTATAGGGAGTGGCTTCAAGACCACCAATCACAGAACATGTATACATTCAAAAAGTACAATGGGAACTGATGAGTGATTGCCTATGAATGAACGTGACTGAGTCTACAGACTCCCAACTGCCACAAAGGACAGAGCACATGGCTTCTAAAGACTCAGCCACGTTAATTCACAAACACTGACTCATTACATGTTAGTGGATCTCATCAAATATTGTTCATAGAAAACCATATTTAATAGTGACCATGCTATTTGTTCCAGACGATGGGGATTTATTATCATAAGACAATAGCAGCAGTATTTCAGTCATACGGATCAAGTATGACAGAAAGATGCCATCCATTTATCTTAGTAAAACGATAAGAATTCTACATCACAAACATATCTCCGCAGTACAGGGCCCCGGATAGCGGGTATACATCTGTGGTGACTGGTGGTGAGACTTAGCGTTTCTGCAGCAACACTACACACAGTGACAAAAGCACTTATAATGTATTATAACTGGTGTGATAGACCAATTGCCCCCCCCCCCAATGCCACATATTAAAGTGGGGTGTTATCTGAGTAAACGTTTTCAAGTGTACTTGTGTCATGCAACAATATTGCCTAGTTTGCTGAGTGAAGTCTGGTACACACAGCACCAAACTCACTGGCCAATTTTTTGAACTGGTGTGCTACACCAATGCCACATACTGAAGTGGGGTGTTATCTGAGTAAGCTTTTTCAAGTTTATTTGTGTCATGCAACAATTTTGCCTAGTTTGATGAGTGAAGTCTGGTACACAGCGCCAAACTCACTGGCCAATTTTTTGAACTAGTGTGCTACACCAATGCCACATATTGAAGTGGGGTGTTATTTAACATTATAATTTTCTAAGAGTGTATTTTAGTCCTGCAAAAATTTGGCCTCTCGCTGTGTAAACAGTGCTACACACAGTGACAACAGTTACTGGCCAATTATTTGTAGAACTGGTGTAATAAACCTGTGCCCCCCCCCCCAATGCCACATATTGAAGTGGGGTGTTATCTGAGTAAACTTTTTCAAGTGTATCTGTGTCATGCAACAATATTGCCTATTTTGCTGAGTGATGTCTGGTACACACAGCGCCTAACTCACTGGCCAATTTTTTGAACTTGTGTGCTACACCAATGCTCCCCCCCAATGCCACATATTGAAGTGGGGTGTTCTCTGAGTAAGCTTTTTCAAGTGTATTTGTGCCTTTCTACAATATTGCCTAGTTTGCTGAGTGAAGTCTGGTACACACAGGGCCTAAATCCCTGGCCAATTTTTTGAACTGGTGTGCTACACCAATGCCCCCCCCCAATGCCACATATTGAAGTGGGGTGTTATTTAACAGTATAAATTTCTAAGAGTGTATTTTAGTCCTGCAAACATTTGGCCTCTTTTGCTGTGTTAACTCTGCTACACACAGTGACAACAGTTACTGGCCAATTATTTGTAGAACTGGCGGACTGATAGACCGGCATATAGGGAGGAGAGGCAGGTAGAACTTGAATTGCAGAAGAGGTAGAAAGCAGACTGCAAATGTAGCAGGAGCGAGCCATCAACCATGTAAGTCACATCTGGCGCTCCCAGGACGCCGGCACATGGATCCGCAGTGTGGGCTTCTATTAATGTCTCCGTTGCTGACACTAGCCTAGACTAGACTGACTGCAGCCTTTGAAGTCAACGCATAAGTTGCGGTAAGCCCAACACTCACCTAGGGGCAACCGCTTTAAGAAGGCACCTGAAATCCCATCACCAAGCCCAGTGGGAGCAAAACTGTCAGAACCCACAAAGCCACACTCCATGCTCTCACCGTCCAGCCTCTTCTCCTTCTCCTCCCCCTTCTCCTTCTCCTGTCTCCTCACAGTTGTCCAACACTCCACCTTCCATGATGCTGTCGTCACGTTTTTCTAGAAAAAGGCAGGCTTCTGTGGCTCAAATGTTGGAGCGTAAAAAAAGGTGCTGGACAGGTGTCCGACTACATCGGGTTAATGGCCGATGTGGACGCTCTGAGGAGTGATGAACCCCTGGACTACTGGGTGGGCAGGCTTGACCTCTGGCCAGAGCTTGAACAATTTGCAATGAAACTGTTGACTTGCCCCCCGTCCAGTGTCCTGTCCGAAAGGACGTTCAGCGCAGCAGGGGGGATCCTGACCAATAAGCGCACTCGTTTAGCTCATGACAGTGTAGACTAGTACTACCTCACATTTATAAAAATGAATGAGGCATGGATCTCTGAGTAATTCAACACATGTGACCAGTAGACTAGGTTTCATCGAAATTCCTCATGCCAGGCCACAAATATCCGAAAGACCGCCATCCACCCACAACAATTCCAGGTCCTTGGCTTTGGTAAATACATCGGCATAAAGGCATTTCATGTCCAATGAATGGCTAATTTTTGCAGCCTATACAGGCCGACACTTACTGTTCTGTGTACTGTGAACGCCTACTGTACCTCTAGCCATCATATACTACGTTCTTTACTGTTAGTTCAACCCATGTGAGCTTATGTTTGCGGCCTAAACAGCCCCCCACCAACTTGTGTATACTGTGAATGCCTACTGTACCTCTAGCCATCATATACTACGTTCTTTGCTGTCAGTTCAACCCATGTGAGCTCATTTTTGCGGCCTATAGAGGCCACCACCAACTTGTGTATACTGTGAACGCCTACTGTACTTCTAGCAATCATATACTACGTTCTTTGCTGTCAGTTCAACCCACGTGAAAAAAAAACAAAAAGGAGAAGCGCTCTAAGTGTAGACAGTTTAATAATACATAAGAAGCAATGTGTGTAGTAACTCACAAGACATAAGTGAAAGTCAGGCTGTGTAACATCATCAGATCTTTAAAGCATCCTCTAGGGGGAGGGAGGTGGTGATGTCCAATCCAAAGCGCCGTCCGTGGCTGAGTAGATGTTTGATGGGAGGAAAAAAAGCCGGCAGCCTCCCGCCTCAGTGTACGATGAGCGGTCAGATAGAAGTGACCGACGGCTGCAAGGTTACGTGGATGGATGGACGCTCTCCCGTCACCAGGGGTGGTGAGTTCAAACAGCAAAGGAACGGCAGGCACGACGCGTTTCTGAGCATGCGTGGGGTCGATGTACCCGGCGCGCTCTTTCCTCAGGTGCTGGAGAGCCGTGGACTCTACAAGGTTTATATCTAGCTCAGTTAATTAGTGATTCACTGCAGCTGGAACAAAAGGGGAATGCCTCGGGATAAAAAGGATTTGGAACCAGAGCTGAAAGCAACCAGTTCATGGAAGGACAACAACTTTAAAATCAATTATACTTGAATGTACAGCATTAAAAACATAAACAATTAAAAGCATATGTTAAAGGTGGATTGTACTCAATTGGCTGGCCACAAATTCACATGTATGGGGCTGAAACAATAATTTCTCATAAGAATCAGATATATACCAAAAATGGATGATAGGAGATAATCAGTGATAATATTCAAAGTTAGACAAATGAGCATGAACTGATCATGACTCCTAAACATGATAATAAAGATAAAATTACAAATATATATGTACATGAAAAATCATGACTTTAATGAAATTATGAATGTTTTAGGGGTGAAATACACTCTAAACCTATGGACACTAGGTATGTGGAAGGGGAAAAGGGGGGGACAAAAAAATTGTGATATTAATGTATTTATGACTAATAGTCCAAGAAGACATCATGTAACATAATAAATTATTATGACATGATGAAACATGCATCAAGCAGCACAATACACAAAAAGTATCGTAAAGGATCTATATAATAAATCTATAACAACCTATAAATGTAAGGTATATAAAAATATATATATATATATATATATATATATATATATAAAAATGTGAATACATACATCTATGAGAAAACTATCTGGTTGAAAGGGTATAAACGGCTCAAATTAAAAGATCCATGTGTGTAGATGGATAAAGGGAAAAAGAAAACTAATAAAGGCGACATATCATACAAGGGACCCAAGTCTGTATGTGATTGTTGACAAATAGATATGTCAAAATGGAAGATGTATATATATATAAGGTTATCAAAAAAAAAAAAAAAAAGGGGGGGGGGAAAGAGAATAACCTATTGTGCTATTTGGGACAAAAGAGGAAGAGGAGGAAGAAAGGAACCTCAATTATAGAATAGTGTGTACATCTAGTTCCTCGTTCAATCCTCGAGGGGCGAGAACGTCTAGCGTGTATATCCAAAAGGTTTCACGAATACATAATTTGGAAAAACGTTCTCCTTCTGGCAAATCTTTCGAAATGGATTCAATGACCCAAATTTCAAGTCCCTCAGTCGATTTTCCATGGACTTCTGAGAAGTGTCGCGGGACACTATGAAGGTCACTCCCACCTTCAATGAGACGGCGGTGTTTTCCAAACCGCTGTCTTACCGGTCTGATGGTGCGACCCACATAAAGAAACTGACACGGGCATATTAAACAATAGACAACATACTCAGTAGAGCAGTTGTAGAAGTTATCCAAGACATAGGTTTTTCCATTATGTGTGAAGTCTTTTTGGCCATGTCTCACAAAGGTGCACATTTTGCATAGTTTTTTCTTTCATGCGTACATGCCTTTCAGAGGGATCATCCAGGGCAGGTGATTGGTAGCCTTGATGTTTTTCAATTTGCTTGGCGCAATCTTGTTTTTTAGAGTAGTGGCCCTCCTGTATGTCACTTTTGGTTTCTCTAAGATGACAGAATTGAGATGAGGGTCCTGTTTTAAAATGCCCCAATGTTTAGATAGAATTTTTTCCATTTTTTTGTAATGGCAATGGAACCTAGTGATAAAACGAACCGGATGTTGCTCATCTCTGGCTTTGAAGCTGGGGGGTTTCCCTGGAAGATAAGCTTCATAAGCTGAATTAACCAAGTCGTCGGGGTAGCCTTTTTCAGAAAATATTTTCTTTAGATGTTCGCTTTGGGCTACATAATCCAGGTCCCTAGTGCAGTTCTGTCTCAATCGACAGAACTGACCTTTGGGTATATTATTTGTCCATTGAGGGTGATGGCAACTATTGTAATGAAGATAGGAGTGTCACGGAACCATGAACCAGACGTACAACAACAGATAAGTGAAAATAAGAAGGCTTAAAAAGTCCAAACGGATGGCGAAACCGAGACAGAGTCCTTGCGAAGCCAGAGGTCAGGAACCAGGAGGGTAGTCAGACGAAGCCGGGATCAGGAACCAGCAGGGTAGTCAGACGAAGCCAGGATCAGGAACCAGCAGGGTAGTCAGACGAAGCCAGGATCAGGGACCAGAAGCAGCAGCAGTCTTAGAAGCATGTGAACACAGGAGGACCAAGCAAGGAACTGAAGCCACAGACCTCCTATATATATGAGCTAGGCATCCAGCTCCTCCCAGTGGGAAGGAGGAGCCGCAGGGTGGGAGGCTACAAGAAACCCAGAAACCAAGATGGCCGCCAGCACATGTCAAACGAAGGAGAACAGCAAGAAGGTAAGACCATGACAGTACCTCCCCTTCAAGGGCCCCTCCTCCGCGGAGTAAAGAACGGTTTCTGAGGGAAGCGTGCGTGGAAGGCTCGGAGCAAGGCAGGAGCATGGACATCTGCAGAGGGAACCCAGGAACGCTCCTCTGGACCATAACCACGCCAATGAACCAAAAACTGCACCCGACCGCGGACCAGGCGTGAGTCCAGGATATTGCTCATCTCATACTCCTCACGATTGCCCACTTGGACCGGACGAGGCCGAGGAACCGAGGAAGTGAAACGATTACACACCAGTGGCTTCAACAGGGAGACATGAAACACGTTGGAGATCCGCATGCCAGGAGGAAGCGCAAGGGCATAGGCTACTGGGTTTACCCTGCGAAGCACTCGGAAGGGACCAACAAAGCGAGGCGCCAGCTTGGGAGTGGGCACTCGAAGGTTGAGGTTGCGGGTGGACAACCATACACGGTCTCCGGCCTGGTAGGAAGGAGCAGGCGCTCGCCTGCGATCAGCCTGGAGTCTCTGGCGCTGCGCAGAGACCTCAAGGGACTTCTGGATCTGTACCCAAGAAGCACGTAGGACGGAAAGGTGATCCTCCACAGCCGGAATATCCTGGGGAGAGAATACCTCCGGTAACACGGCAGGTTGGAACCCATAATTGGCCATGAAGGGAGACGTCCCAGAGGAAGAGTTCACCGCCGTGTTCCTGGCAAACACAGCCCAAGGCAGGAGGTCAACCCAATTGTCTTGGTGATCGGAGACATAGCAACGAAGGAATTGCTCCAAGGCCTGATTGGATCGTTCTGCGGCCCCATTGGACTGAGGGTGGTAGGCCGAGGAGAAGGAGAGATGAATCCCCAACTGGGAGCAAAAGGCGCGCCAGAACCTGGACACAAACTGACTCCCCCGATCCGACACAATCTCCTTGGGCAAACCGTGCAACCGGAAGACCTCCCTGGCAAAAATCGTGGCCAACTCCTGTGCAGAGGGTAACTTCTTGAGAGGAACACAGTGGCACATTTTGGAAAATCGATCCACAATCATGAGAATGACCGTATGGCCTCGGGATGCAGGGAGGTCCACAATGAAATCCATCCCCAGGTGTGACCATGGGCGCTCCCCGGTGGCTATGGGTTGCAGAAGGCCCAACGGAAGGTGCCGAGGGGACTTACTCTGGGCACAAACGGAGCATGCCGCTACATATGCGGCGATGTCGGAACGTAGGGAAGGCCACCAGAACAGACGTGAAACAGCCCAGGACAGCTGATTCTTTCCAGGATGCCCCGCGGTCTTGGAGTTATGGTAGGTTCGCAACAACCGAGTGCGCAACTCCTCAGGCACAAAACATCTGCCGTTGGGTCTCCCAGAGGGAGCACCAGATTGAGCCGCCAAAATCTGCTCACCCAGGGGAGAGGTCAGGCTGGTGCGAATGGCGGCCAGGATCTGATTCGGAGGTATGACCGAAGTCGGAATCGACTCCTCCCTGGACAGGTCGGAGTACTGCCGTGATAAGGCATCCGCCCTGATGTTCTTGGAACCGGGTAGGTAGGAGACCACGTAATTAAAACGTGACAAGAACAGAGCCCATCTGGCCTGATGTGGTGTCAATCTCTTGGCCTCAGAAAGGTAGGTCAGATTCTTGTGGTCCGTCAGGATGAGGACCGGAACCACCGAACCCTCGAGCAAGTGCCTCCATTCTTTAAGGGCCTGCACGATGGCCAATAACTCCCTGTCACCAATCTGATAGTTGCACTCCGCGGAAGACAGTTTCCGAGAGTAAAACACACAAGGAAGCAGAGGACCCTCTGGTGTTCTACGCTGAGACAGAAGGGCGCCTACTCCCGTCTCAGACGCGTCCACCTCGAGGACAAAGGATGGCGAAACCGAGGCAGAGTCCTTGCGAAGCCAGAGGTCAGGAACCAGGAGGGTAGTCAGACGAAGCCGGGAAACTTTTGGTTTCTCTAAGATGACAGAATTGAGATGAGGGTCCTGTTTTAAAATGCCCCAATGTTTAGATAGAATTTTTTCCATTTTTTTGTAATGGCAATGGAACCTAGTGATAAAACGAACCGGATGTTGCTCATCTCTGGCTTTGAAGCTGGGGGGTTTCCCTGGAAGATAAGCTGAATTAACCAAGTCGTCGGGGTAGCCTTTTTCAGAAAATTTTTTCTTTAGATGTTCGCTTTGGGCTACATAATCCAGGTCCCTAGTGCAGTTCTGTCTCAATCGACAGAACTGACCTTTGGGTATATTATTTGTCCATTGAGGGTGATGGCAACTATTGTAATGAAGATAGGAGTGTCACGGAACCATGAACCAGACGTACAACAACAGATAAGTGAAAATAAGAAGGCTTTATTGAAAATCAAGCTGTAAAGCAAAAGTCCAAACGGATGGCGAAACCGAGACAGAGTCCTTGCGAAGCCAGAGGTCAGGAACCAGGAGGGTAGTCAGACGAAGCCGGGATCAGGAACCAGCAGGGTAGTCAGACAAAGCCAGGATCAGGAACCAGCAGGGTAGTCAGACGAAGCCAGGATCAGGGACCAGAAGCAGCAGCAGTCTTAGAAGCATGTGAACACAGGAGGACCAAGCAAGGAACTGAAGCCACAGACCTCCTATATATATGAGTTAGGCATCCAGCTCCTCCCAGTGGGAAGGAGGAGCCGCAGGGTGGGAGGCTACAAGAAACCCAGAAACCAAGATGGCCGCCAGCACATGTCAAACGAAGGAGAACAGCAAGAAGGTAAGACCATGACAAGGAGTTTCCGCTGGTGGGTTTATTGTAGTTTTTGGCATATATATGATGTGACTCATGTCCAAGTTCCAAATCTAGAAACGGCATGGAGTCTGGATGTGAAACGGAGGTGAAGGAAAGGCCTAGGGTGTTATTGTTGCAGTGGGAGACAAAATCGTCAATTTGGGAGGCGGAGCCATCCCAAATGACGATAATATCGTCTATGTACCGCCCAAAGAAAACAATGTGCTGGGCAAAAGGGTTATTCCGCCAGATGTATCTTAACTCCCAGAGACCCATGGTCAGATTTGCATAAGACGGAGCAAAATTAGCTCCCATAGCTGTCCCGTTTATCTGTAAATAAAAAGTGTCCTCAAACTGAAAATAATTATGTGTTAAAATTGTGTTGCTTCCAAAATAAAAGACACTTGATCATGATGTAAGGAGGAGTCTTGGAGAAGAAAATGTTGTATGGCTTGTAAGCCTATATTGTGGGGAATGGAGGTATATAACGAACTAACGTCCAACGATAGCCAGGTATAACTATTTTCCCATCTATACGGAATGATTTGTTCTAATAAGTGACCTGAATCACGTATATAAGATTGTAAATTTTGGGACAAAGGTTGCAGGAAGACGTCAATGAACTGTGAGAGGCCGCTGGTCACACTGTCCATTGCTGCTACAATGGGTCTACCTGGGGGATGTAGAGGGTCTTTGTGGGCCTTTGGTAAGTGATAAAAGTAAGGGGTGTTGTAATGGTCCTTTTTTAAGAAAGCTGCCTCATTTTTATTTATCACTTTATTCAGTAGCGCCGATTGTACCAATTGTTCAACCTCAATTTTGAACGCTGGTAATGGATCTTTATGGAGTCTCATGTATGTTTTGTTGTCATTTAGTAATCGACAGGCTTCGTTGATGTAATCGGTCTTGTTTAATAAAACAATACCACCTCCTTTGTCCGCGGATCTTATAATAAGATTGGGGTTGTCAGATAAACGCTTAAGGGCCTGAGATTCACCATGATTCAGATTAGAATGGGAGTATTTGATATGTTTGGACGTGTCTGCACACATGGTTTGAAGATCAGCAAAAACCGTCCTGTAAAAAGACTCTAGATATGGGCCTTTTGAGCGGGTAGGGTAAAAAACAGATTTAGGACGTAGGTCAGTATGAACAAAGCGTGGCGACTCTGGGAGATGCTGTGTGAATAGCAACATATCCGAATCAGAATCTTCACTCTCACCGGGGTCATAAGTGCTAAAGGGACTTCCAGGGATGGCTTCCTCTATGAAAGTGGATACATTATTTTCCACATTATCCATGAGGGGGGTATTGTCCACTTGTTTGGATTTGATATTAAAGTAGCGTTTTAATGTGAGGTTCCTTATGAATTTGTTCAGGTCTCTAAATAATTGAAAAGAATTGGGAAAGGAGGTAGGAGCAAAACTTAAGCCTTTACGTAGGAGAGATAGGTCATCTGGATTTAATGGGACAGAAGACAAATTAAAAATCTTTATAGTCTCCGCTGTTTGGTGTTTATGTTTGGTAATTCGCTTACCTCCTCTACATCCTCGTCTGATAGTTTTCTTTTTTTCTTTCTGATTTTGGTCAGTAGACTCCCCTCTAAAAAAGACACAGGAGGGAGGGCTGATGCAAGGGGAACCGTCTCGAGTTCATTAACCATAACAGGGAAGGATATTTCCTTGCTACCTTCAAGTGATGTAGGGGTGGCTTTTACCTGACTGGCCATAAAAGGACTTATACCCTTTGGCTGATAGGCACCAGAAGGGATCTGGGCTGCAGAAAGGCTTATAACCTCCCCAGTGGTGACTGGGAGGTTAGAGCTGCTAGGGGGTCTGTCGTTTGTAATGTTATTGCAAATGGCGGAAGCATTCTCGGTTTTATTGATGTTTTTCTTATTGGTCTTAGTAGACCTCTGTAATTTGTTGGGTGATTTGTTGATTGGACGACTGAAAGGGGGATTTCTCATATTCTGTGAGCCACCAGCTCTATCTCCCTTAAAGGTCTGGTTTCTAACTGTAGGTTTTGGTCCATGTCTGGAGATAAGTGGTGGGTGGCCTGCCCTACGAGGGGGGAGAGCTCTGATGGGTGGGACTGGATGGACCTCTAGAGACATCAGTGGAGGTATGTGATGGTTCTGTTTCCATAGAAAAACTTTATCATTACTATAGTCGTCTAAGTCTCTCCTGAATTTGTCTAATTTCGTGTGTATGAGTTGGTCCTCTTTTCTTTTTGTATTCCTTTTGAGGGTGTCTAACCACCCAAGGGGGATATGGATATGAAAATCCTCAATGTCCTGTATCAGGATTTGTATGTTATGTACAAGTGTGTCATATTTGATATGTCGCTGAGAGGCAAGGAGCCCTAACCACTTGGTTGTGCAGAACTCTGCAATGCCCCGCCACTCTTTTAGGTGGACAGGGTCCAAAAACGAACAGGTTTGTGTGATCCTAAGTCCCCTAGGGGAGATTTTGGCTGATAGATATTTGTTCAGAAAAAATTCATCCCACCACTGGGTGTTAGCTGAATGCATGAGTCTCTCTAATTTCTTAAACATACCACATAAAACATAACGATCAGCTCGTTTTCTGATGGGTTCCTCAGAAAACAGATTTGTGGAAAAAATGGAATATAATTTATCTAGAATATCATATTTGTGCGACTCAACATCACTGATAAGATCCATAATAGCACAACTCTGATCAAATGAGAAATGAATCAACCAAGATACTGCTGAAAAATAAATGAAACTGAAATAAGAATAAAAAGGGTATATATGGATGCACAGCTGTTAAAAATAAAAATGAAAATAAATATGAAAAAATATAGATTAAATTAAATGTAAAAAACCAAAGGGTAAACAGGTGCTGCTGACATATGAATGAATAGTGACAGACCAACAGAGACAGTATCCACCTCTAAAAATATGTAAGCATACAATGATAAATGCAAAAGATGGTAAATGTATAATTTGACAATACTACACTGATAGTGCAGTGTAAGATGCCATATATGCATTGTAGGTGATATCCTAAAAATAATAATAGTTTGATATATCCATCAACACATCTATATCAAGTGTTAGATACGTTAAGCAGCTCTAAGAAGACCTCTCAAGAAACAAGTAACATATGTGAAACCAGAGCGCTAAAAACCTCCAACACAGGGGATGGGTATTGATGAGTCAATTAAAAAAGCAAGGAGAAGGGGAGGGGGGGGGGGAGGGGGAGGGAATGGGACAAAAGCAAAACACTAAATAAAGCTGATGGAATAAATTTACTGTATTGTATGGGATCGACGTGTAGTCAGAAAGGAGTAGTCCATAAACACTGAGCCGCTCTTCCACAGACCAAGAGGAGATTCTGTTAGAGCAAAAAAACAAAAAGGAGAAGCGCTCTAAGTGTAGACAGTTTAATAATACATAAGAAGCAATGTGTGTAGTAACTCACAAGACATAAGTGAAAGTCAGGCTGTGTAACATCATCAGATCTTTAAAGCATCCTCTGGGGGGAGGGAGGTGGTGAAAACCTACAGTTAGAAACCAGACCTTTAAGGGAGATAGAGCTGGTGGCTCACAGAATATGAGAAATCCCCCTTTCAGTCGTCCAATCAACAAATTACCCAACAAATTACAGAGGTCTACTAAGACCAATAAGAAAAACATCAATAAAACCGAGAATGCTTCCGCCATTTGCAATAACATTACAAACGACAGACCCCCTAGCAGCTCTAACCTCCCAGTCACCACTGGGGAGGTTATGAGCCTTTCTCCAGCCCAGATCCCTTCTGGTGCCTATCAGCCAGAGGGTATAAGTCCTTTTATGGCCAGTCAGGTAAAAGCCACCCCTACATCACTTGAAGGTAGCAAGGAAATATCCTTCCCTGTTATGGTTAATGAACTCGAGACGGTTCCCCTTGCATCAGCCCTCCCTCCTGTGTCTTTTTTAGAGGGGAGTCTACTGACCAAAATCAGAAAGAAAAAAAGAAAACTATCAGACGAGGATGTAGAGGAGGTAAGCGAATTACCAAACATAAACACCAAACAGCGGAGACTATAAAGATTTTTAATTTGTCTTCTGTCCCATTAAATCCAGATGACCTATCTCTCCTACGTAAAGGCTTAAGTTTTGCTCCTACCTCCTTTCCCAATTCTTTTCAATTATTTAGAGACCTGAACAAATTCATAAGGAACCTCACATTAAAACGCTACTTTAATATCAAATCCAAACAAGTGGACAATACCCCCCTCATGGATAATGTGGAAAATAATGTATCCACTTTCATAGAGGAAGCCATCCCTGGAATTCCCTTTAGCACTTATGACCCCGGTGAGAGTGAAGATTCTGATTCGGATATGTTGCTATTCACACAGCATCTCCCAGAGTCGCCACGCTTTGTTCATACTGACCTACGTCCTAAATCTGTTTTTTACCCTACCCGCTCAAAAGGCCCATATCTAGAGTCTTTTTACAGGACGGTTTTTGCTGATCTTCAAACCATGTGTGCAGACACGTCCAAACATATCAAATACTCCCATTCTAATCTGAATCATGGTGAATCTCAGGCCCTTAAGCGTTTATCTGACAACCCCAATCTTATTATAAGATCCGCGGACAAAGGAGGTGGTATTGTTTTATTAAACAAGACCGATTACATCAACGAAGCCTGTCGATTACTAAATGACAACAAAACATACATGAGACTCCATAAAGATCCATTACCAGCGTTCAAAATTGAGGTTGAACAATTGGTACAATCGGCGCTACTGAATAAAGTGATAAATAAAAATGAGGCAGCTTTCTTAAAAAAGGACCATTACAACACCCCTTACTTTTATCACTTACCAAAGGTCCACAAAGACCCTCCACATCCCCCAGGTAGACCCATTGTAGCAGCAATGGACAGTGTGACCAGCGGCCTCTCACAGTTCAATGACGTCTTCCTGCAACCTTTGGCCCAAAATTTACAATCTTATATACGTGATTCAGGTCACTTATTAGAACAAATCATTCCGTATAGATGGGAAAATAGTTATACCTGGCTATCGTTGGACGTTAGTTCGTTATATACCTCCATTCCCCACAATATAGGCTTACAAGCCATACAACATTTTCTTCTCCAAGACTCCTCCTTACATCATGATCAAGTGTCTTTTATTTTGGAAGCAACACAATTTTGTTTAACACATAATTATTTTCAGTTTGAGGACACTTTTTATTTACAGATAAACGGGACAGCTATGGGAGCTAATTTTGCTCCGTCTTATGCAAATCTGACCATGGGTCTCTGGGAGTTAAGATACATCTGGCGGAATAACCCTTTTGCCCAGCACATTGTTTTCTTTGGGCGGTACATAGACGATATTATCGTCATTTGGGATGGCTCCGCCTCCCAAATTGACGATTTTGTCTCCCACTGCAACAATAACACCCTAGGCCTTTCCTTCACCTCCGTTTCACATCCAGACTCCATGCCGTTTCTAGATTTGGAACTTGGACATGAGTCACATCATATTTATGCCAAAAACTACAATAAACCCACCAGCGGAAACTCCTATCTTCATTACAATAGTTGCCATCACCCTCAATGGACAAATAATATACCCAAAGGTCAGTTCTGTCGATTGAGACATAACTGCACTAGGGACCTGGATTATGTAGCCCAAAGCGAACATCTAAAGAAAAAATTTTCTGAAAAAGGCTACCCCGACGACTTGGTTAATTCAGCTTATGAAGCTTATCTTCCAGTGAAACCCCCCAGCTTCAAAGCCAGAGATGAGCAACATCCGGTTCGTTTTATCACTAGGTTCCATTGCCATTACAAAAAAAATGGAAAAAATTCTATCTAAACATTGGGGCATTTTAAAACCGGACCCTCATCTCAATTCTGTCATCTTAGAGAAACCAAAAGTGACATACAGGAGGGCCACTACTCTAAACAAGATTGCGCCAAGCAAATTGAAAAACATCAAGGCTACCAATCACCTGCCCTGGATGATCCCTCTGAAAGGCATGTACGCATGCAAGAAAAAACTATGCAAAATGTGCACCTTTGTGAGACATGGCCAAAAAGACTTCACACATAATGGAAAAACCTATGTCTTGGATAACTTCTACAACTGCTCTACTGAGTATGTTGTCTATTGTTTAATATGCCCGTGTCAGTTTCTTTATGTGGGTCGCACCATCAGACCGGTAAGACAGCGGTTTGGAAAACACCGCCGTCTCATTGAAATTGGGAGTGACCTTCATAGTGTCCCGCGACACTTCTCAGAAGTCCATGGAAAATCGACTGAGGGACTTGAAATTTGGGTCATTGAATCCATTTCGAAAGATTTGCCAGAAGGAGAACGTTTTTCCAAATTATGTATGCGTGAAACCTTTTGGATATACACGCTAGACGTTCTCGCCCCTCGAGGATTGAACGAGGAACTAGATGTACACACTATTCTATAATTGGGGTTCCTTTCTTCCTCCTCTTCCTCTTTTGTCCCAAATAGCACAATATGTTATTCTCTTTCCCCCCCCCCCTTTTTTTTTTTGATAACCTTATATATATATATACATCTTCCATTTTGACATATCTATTTGTCAACAATCACATACAGACTTGGGTCCCTTGTATGATATGTCGCCTTTATTAGTTTTCTTTTTCCCTTTATCCATCTACACACATGGATCTTTTAATTTGAGCCGTTTATACCCTTTCAACCAGATAGTTTTCTCATAGATGTATGTATTCACATTTTTATATATATATATATATATATATATATATATATATATATATATATATATATATATATATATATATATATTTATATATTTTTATATATTTATATTTTTTTACATACCTTACATTTATAGGTTGTTATAGATTTATATAGATCCTTTACGATACTTTTTGTGTATTGTGCTGCTTGATGCATGTTTCATCATGTCATAATAATTTATTATGTTACATGATGTCTTCTTGGACTATTAGTCATAAATACATTAATATCACAATTTTTTTGTCCCCCCCTTTTCCCCTTCCACATACCTAGTGTCCATAGGTTTAGAGTGTATTTCACCCCTAAAACATTCATAATTTCATTAAAGTCATGATTTTTCATGTACATATATATTTGTAATTTTATCTTTATTATCATGTTTAGGAGTCATGATCAGTTCATGCTCATTTGTCTAACTTTGAATATTATCACTGATTATCTCCTATCATCCATTTTTGGTATATATCTGATTCTTATGAGAAATTATTGTTTCAGCCCCATACATGTGAATTTGTGGCCAGCCAATCGAGTACAATCCACCTTTAACATATGCTTTTAATTGTTTATGTTTTTAATGCTGTACATTCAAGTATAATTGATTTTAAAGTTGTTGTCCTTCCATGAACTGGTTGCTTTCAGCTCTGGTTCCAAATCCTTTTTATCCCGAGGCATTCCCCTTTTGTTCCAGCTGCAGTGAATCACTAATTAACTGAGCTAGATATAAACCTTGTAGAGTCCACGGCTCTCCAGCACCTGAGGAAAGAGCGCGCCGGGTACATCGACCCCGTGCATGCTCAGAAACGCGTCGTGCCTGCCGTTCCTTTGCTGTTTGAACTCACCACCCCTGGTGACGGGAGAGCGTCCATCCATCCACGTAACCTTGCAGCCGTCGGTCACTTCCATCTGACCGCTCATCGTACACTGAGGCGGGAGGCTGCCGGCTTTTTTTCCTCCCATCAAACATCTACTCAGCCACGGACGGCGCTTTGGATTGGACATCACCACCTCCCTCCCCCCAGAGGATGCTTTAAAGATCTGATGATGTTACACAGCCTGACTTTCACTTATGTCTTGTGAGTTACTACACACATTGCTTCTTATGTATTATTAAACTGTCTACACTTAGAGCGCTTCTCCTTTTTGTTTTTTTGCTCTAACAGAATCTCCTCTTGGTCTGTGGAAGAGCTGCTCAGTGTTTATGGACTACTCCTTTCTGACTACACGTCGATCCCATACAATACAGTAAATTTATTCCATCAGCTTTATTTAGTGTTTTGCTTTTGTCCCTTTCCCTCCCCCTCCCCCCCTCCCCTTCTCCTTGCTTTTTGAATTGACTCATCAATACCCATCCCCTGTGTTGGAGGTTTTTAGCGCTCTGGTTTCACATAAGTTCAACCCACGTGGGCTCATGTTTGTGGCCTAAATAGCCCGCCACCAACTTGTGTATACTGTAAACGCCTACTGTACCTCTAGCCATCATATACTACGTTCTTTGCTGTCAGTTCAAACCATGTGAGCTTATTTTTGGAGCCTATCTGAGTATCATTTTACAAGTGTATTTGTGTCCTGCAACAATATTGCCTCTTTTTCTGAGTGAAGTCTGATACACACAGTGCCAAACTCACTGGCCAATTTTTTGAACAACTGGTGTGATAAACCAGTGGCCCCCCTGTGAAGGATGCCCTTCTATGTCTGTTCGCATGTTTCCTCTCCCTGCTTAAGTCTATATTGAGGATTCGTTTATATGTCTGTGACAAACTCCCCTCTTTTGAGTTCCCACAAGTACCTGGAGAGGACTACTTGTCAGCCTCTTACCATGTGATTATGGTCCCATGTTGAAACCCTTTTTCTTCCCCTGCTGTTGAATCTGTACGTATGTGATTTGAGCACCATTCAGTAATAATGTGCGCTCAGATCTAAGCTATCTGTGGATATGTTGAATGTACCTGTTTTATGCAATAAGCTGCATAGTTATATAGTTTCATGTATTTTGCTGTCCTTGGGAGATAAGTGGATCACTTCTCAATTGTCTCCAGGACAAAAGACTGTGTAGAACCAGTTTTGGGCAGACAAGCCATGTGTACAGCCAGGCCAAAGAGATTTGTACTAACTTTGGAACCTCTGGTCCGATTCGTGCGGTTTTTGAATATGTTGTTCCCCTGAATGGATTGATTGTGAATATGGATTTGCATACTTTCATAAGTGTATTTGTGTCCTGCAACAATATTGCCTCTTCTGCTGAGTTAAGTCTGGTACACACGGGAAGCTTTGAGGGTGGAGCAAGAGGATGACGCCGTGAGGAGGATCGTAGCAGAGTCCAGAGACCCGTAGGCAGGCATCCGCCCACAACAGAGAACAAGCGGTATCCTCCTCCCCCAGACCCGGAAGGGAGCACACGTGGCGATACGCCGAACACCAGAAAGCAGCCGCATCAAAGGAGCGGAGCCCAGACCCGAGGACAGAGCGCAGGATAAGACCTGCCCGAGGACGGCACAGCCGTGGGAGTGAGCGGAGCCTCCCGCCGCACGACAGAGAGCAGCCGCACCAAAAGGAGCTGAGCCCAGACCTGAGGACAGAGCTCGGGATAAGATCTGCCCGAGGACAGCATAGCCGTGGGAGCGAGCGGACCCTCCTTTCCCCAGAGCGGAGCGGAGAGCCCCGAAACGACTAGGCTGTATGTCGGAAGTCGTGGGAACTCCTCTCAGTGTGGAGAGACGGTGAGACCGGCCCGGGTGAGTCCAGAGACTATCATAATTTTGGCTGCATGTTTGGCCTTGGCACACTAGTACATTCACAAACGGAGGAGGTTTGAGAAAGGGGGGGCTGGATCTCGTAAAATCCCTTTAAGGAACTGAGGGATAAAGGAAACGGATCGTAACGTTGGTAAAAGCCTGTCCCCCCACTCCCTATGCAGACGGGTGAATTGTACAACATAAAGAGACCAGGCCGGTCCACAGACATTTCCGCTTATTTCTTAAGGGGAGCACGTTGTGAGAGAGTGGAGGAACAGTATAGGATGGCTCCAACAAAGACTGGAACAGCAGGGAACACAGGATCAAAGAAAGACAGTAAAAACAGTAATAGCAGTAAGGAAATACAGGGACAGCAGACTACAGATACATCTGAGCAGACGGCGACGGTGGGAGTGGAACAGTCAAGCGCACAATCCCCCTCTCTCCAAAATGTATCTGTACAGTCATCTGAATGGAAAGAGTTAATATCCCGTATGCCCACGAAACAAGACCTGACGGCAATGGCTACTTCGATAGTCAGTTCACTAACCAATGAAATTAACTCTTTAAAGGGCCAGATACAGAAAATGGATGAAAGGATAGAGGTGGTGAAAAAAGACCAGACCCAGATAGTAGAGAGAGTGGAGAGCATAGAGGCTTTGCAGAGATTATTTGCCAAACAGCTAATCATGATACAGTTGCAACAAGATGACGGAGAAAATAGGCATCGTCGAAATAACATACGTCTAAGAGGGCTACCTGAGACAGTAGAAGGGCCTAACCTATCTGCCAAGATGACCGAGATTTTTAATAACCTTCTGGATAGGCCCCAACAGGAGGCAATTGAGATGGACAGGGTCCATAGAGTAAGGGCTCCAAGGAATATGGGGGAGGGATACCCGCGAGATGTCCTGGCCAGGGTGCATTTCTACGCCCTCAAAGAAAAAATAATGAGGAAGGCATGGGATAGGGGCCCCTTCGAGTTTGAAGGAGCGACGATCCGGCTCTTACCTGATCTATCAAGCAACACCCTAAGAATGCGAGCGGTGGTGAAACCCCTGCTGGAGGAGATTCGGAAGGCAGGGGCTATTTACCATTGGGGTCACCCTTTTCATCTAAAAGTCAAGAAGGGGGAATTGACCTTTACGCTGCGCTGGCCTGATCAACTGCCAGGACTTTTTTCTTTTTTAGAGATTCAGCCGATCAGGGTCACTGACTGGCTGGGCCCCCCAGCGCTTAAGAAGAACCCAGGAATACTTTTACAGGAATAATGACGTTATTAATGTACGCCATATGCGGTTTATTTAGGTTTGACTTGGAGCAACGGTCAGGGGTGGAGGTGGGTTGGCTGAGGGTCCAGGGGTAGCCAAGGAATCATGAGGATTCCGGAATGATAGGCATTCAAGGGCAATAATTTTTTGAGCTCTCTCTCCTATATATTTTTTTTTCCTTTTTTTTTCCCTTTTTTCTCCCCCTTTGTGTCCTGTTAGTTTTGTGCTCGGGTCTCTCTCCTGGGTCTAAAACTCTCTGGGCGTGGTCTCCGAGAGTGGGGGACCCACGAGTCTGAAACGAGCAGGCTAGCGATAAGATAGGTACAGTAATTCAATAGGTGGTACAGAGCGGGTCATAGGGTGCACATGAGGGATACGGTGGAGAAGGAGGGGGAATAAAGGGAGGAGGATGATCAGATATTAGGTAGCTAGGGGGGTTAAGGAGTAAATAATGTGTGTGGCAACTACAAAAGAAAAGGGGTTCTGACACAGGGAATGGATATAGGAAGGGGAATAATACACGGGAACCCCAATCCTCCCTAGCGATAGTAAGACAGGGGCGGATGCCCAGGGTTAATGGACCTGCAGAGGTCGGTGTGTTTTTATTTTTCTCTTTTTTCTTTTTTCTTCTTTTTTTTTTTTCTTTCTTGATCCGGAGGGAATGAGTGCACCTACATGCTCATGCTAACTTGTAACTCCACAAGGAGATACGGATATTTTTGGTTGTGTTTGATCTGCTCCTCCTCACGGTGCGAATCCTCGGATTTGCCCACCCAATTAGGTTGCGTCTAGTTACGCAGGGTCGAGAGTCGACCAAATAGGATCACGTTCCACTGACGCTCCTTCGGGGGGGTGGGAAAGGGTGGGGGTAATTTTATCTTGAGAGGGAAGAGTCGGGTTCAGGGGGGGGTTGCCCTCCTTTTTTGTGTTTTCTTTTTTTTGCAGTTGTTCTTTTTTTTTTTTCCCCCTTACTCGGTCTTCCCTTGTCTCTACCAGGTCTGATTAGGTTTGGGAGGTTCACCTTATAGATTGACCAGTGTACTGACCTGGGATAATCCCAGACCTAGTAAGCCTCAAAAGCCGTCTGTCTTTGTGGAGGACAAAGGAAGGAAGATAGCTAGTGTGGCAAACATCGCCACTTACAGAGTATTCTGTCAGGAATGATTGTACAACTGTATTATGTGTGTATTGTATGTGTAAACATAACCCGAGCAGTACCTATAGGATTTTGTATTGTGTTAGCTGCTGGCTCATGAATGTGTATTGGAAACCCCTGCTATCCCTCTGTGGAGACCCCGTGTGGCAAACACAGCC